>NC_051161.1:80369611-80524611 GCF_013339745.2 Dermacentor silvarum
TGCACAAGGGCGTTCGGTTCCCGACGCGCGTTCCTTTCTTTCTTGTCCGTCTAGGGCGCTGCGGTGCACAAGGGCGTTCGTTCCCGACGCGCGCTCTCTTTATCTCTCGTCCGTAGCTGTGGTTTACCCGAATGATTCCCCGGAGCTTCGCCCCACTCATCATCATTCACCCCATGGATATGCTGATTTTTTTTAAGAGCTGGCTAACGTACCTATTAGTACTTGTATGTCATTCTGTCTGTCGTTACTACGACATAATGGTTCCGACTGCGTACAGCGCCGGTGGTTGTCCATGCAGTTCACTGAAAGAACTCATACCCGTCATGGTAACCTAGTTGATATGACGTTGCGCTGCTGAGCTCGAGGTCTCAGGTTGGATCACGGCCGCATTCTGATGTGGGCGGAATGAAAAAGACACTTGTGTACCGTGCAGTGGGTGCATGTTAAAGATCCCCGAGTGGTGAAAATTAATCCGAAATCCTTCACCCCAGCTTGCCGGATGACCAGACCGTGGTCTTGGCACGTAAAACTCAGAATTTAAACAATTACATTGAGAAGACACGCGTATGCCGCCCTTTAGAGGGAAATTAAACAAGCCCCGCCTTATCAAAGTCCGACAAAAACCGCTGCTAGGGCCAGTCGCAACGTGGCTCTCCAGTGAAGTCGCCCCAAAGAGATAATGGTTGGTGAGGTTAATATAGGCCAAGTTTTCGAATGCAATTTCTAAGATTTTTCTTTCTCTTAAAAATCGGCGGCACGAAAGAAAAAAGTGCTCAATAGATTCGAATTGATTGCAAAAAGAACATAAAGGGGACTCAGCGAGACCAGACCTGCGTAAGTAAAAATTTAGAGGCGGTATACGGCATCTCATTTTGTAAGGGAAACTTCCAATTGCCTTGAAGTACACCAATTGTTATTCCATGAAAAGCAAAGATGGTGGAAATTAGAAGACGATGTTAAAATATATTTTGCGGAATTTTGCGAGATAAGAAATTTCTGTACCTAGCCATAGCTTATGTCAGCAAAGCAGAGATGGCTACCTTGACAATGGCTTATGTCGGCAAAGCAGAGATGACAGGGCCATTAAGTGATGCTCGTGCGAGTGAATCAGCCTTTTCATTCAAGTGCAAGCCGCCATATCCAGTACCCCAAAGCAAGTATACTTGCCGCAAGTATGAAGGAATCATTAAACAAATTTCGCAAAATTTTGAATTTGACGAGGCTGTAAGTGCTGTGCATACAAAGAGTGAGTCAGTCACAATAGCAGCTAATGAATCGTTTTGGGGAATTTTTCGTAGGGCTAATATATTCGACATTAGTTCTGTCTGAAAAATGGGTGTGAAGTCGGGAAGGCGAACGGAGAGACCATTGAAGATTCAGAGAAGATCCCCACTCCTGCCTTCACATTTTACACGGAAGCCTCGGTAGCTATTACGTTGTCAGTAGCTCGCTGGTTTAGCCGGTCATTTAATATTATTTGAATGTCTGCTAGGCAATACTTTAGCATGATAGGAAATATGTCCTCGAATTCAATTTTGAGGTCTGTTAAGGCATTATTCGAATGGCAAACTTGACGCATTGACACATTCAATCGTTGTAACTGTGCGTGCACAAATATTACTGAGGACTATGTAATCGCGACCACGATACGTTGAAAAACTCAAACTCAGAATATGTATTGTGCATGCCTCCTTGAAAACTCATAAATTTAAAAAAAGTCTGAACCGTAAGCATGCGGAATCTACAATCTAGAATGGGTATACTAGCTTCCTGATATAACACAGTGTTGGCAACGAATCTAGGCATCCAAGGCATAATTGTAGAGATTTTCTTTCTAATACTATCAGAGGTTTCATTTATAGGCGGGAGCACCAGGAAATAACACGCCACCGAATTCTAATATGGGCCGAATATCGAGTACATATTATATATCATAATTGAAGTATCCCTGCGTAGTCCAGAGTGACTGTGACTGAGCCGGTGGAGCATATATCTACAGCATGTTTGCCTTTGTTGTGATATGTTCAATGTGAGTGCGCCAGAAGAGCTTACCATCATATATGTCACCAAGGTATTTCACCGAGCCAACTGAGGAATGGTTTCCTGGTGAATTGGAGGGAGATATGCACTGGCGCAGTTAACGGTAAAACTAGTACAGCCCTTTTATTAACATTTAATGACATACATACCTCATGTAGCCATGTCTCAAGCCTTCCTAGGTATTCTGCAACCACTGGTGCAGTGAGTGTACATAGTTGCAGATGTAAAAAATGTGATATCATCCGCATAAACATAAACGTTCACTTCCCTACACAAAAAAATTGTGCTGAGCAAAAATGTTAACAAAATGGGTGAAAGAACCGCACCCTGTGGTAACCCCTTGTTTGCTTGTATTTAGACGTCGAAGTGCCGTGTTGATAACAATAAAATTATCTATCTCTCATAAATTCATATTCGTGCGGTAATATACTTAGATAAATTCGTAGACTTCAGTTTATTGAATAGAATAAGGTATTGTACAGTGTCGTATGCTTTTGCCACACACCAGCGTCACCAAAGCTGCATACTCTCGGTTGCGACGAGCTAGTTTAATGCGGCTCTCTAGATCTAGATGAGCGCGCCATATCGAGTTGATGATGATGATGATGATGCCTCAATACTTGGCACAACCCACTGAGGGGATAGGCCACGAACCGGGTGGTATTATGATAGAAATGTGAAATAAATTAATTTATAAATACATAAGTATAAGAATAAAAATAAATGACTAATTGAAAATGAGAAATAAAGCAATAATAAAAGAATTAAGTATGTTTACTAAGTTAGTCAGCCTTGCCTGAATAGGAATAGTTATGAATTTAATAATAAATTAAATACAGCAAAGGAAATAGGCGATTTTTGAATATAATAATAATAACATAATTGGTGGTTTATGACTTTACTTTTTGAATTTGCTAAAGCTATAATTTATTGAAGGATAAATAGCAATCACGTAACAATGGGAAAATTTAATAAGGCAATCTTTTTGTGTCACATAAAAGTTATAAATGGCTCGGCAAACATTCCCGTGGCCATATCCTAACACCGTGGCTCCAAGTCGATATCGAGTGCTAAAAGCAGTCTGTGTTTTCTTTTTCTCTTCGCTTTCCTTGTTCTTTTGCACTTATGTGATAATGGCCAAAAGCCTAGACGTTAAGTATAACGTCTAGGCTTTTGGCCATTATCACAAATAACGACAGCCCGTCGTTATTGATCTTCAGACCGTGATCGCTATATTTAAATATTGTGAGGAAGTTTGACTTTTTTTACGAGATGGTATTGGGGCCTTTCGCGCCAGATGTGCTAAGACAAAAGTAGATGAAGACGAAGAAGACGCCATTGGATTCGCATGTACGTGAGTAGACCCTATATCCATTTCATTCAAAGCGTAAGTTTGTTCGATACGGAATTTGCCTTGGACACTACCCTTTGATGTTACAGTATTCTCGCAATTCCGCAGCAATTCAATGTTTAGTGGTATGCAGGCAGCATTGAAGGGAGCTTGCACCTGTGCCACTTTTTGCAGGAATGGCCGATGCCTTTGACAGTGCTCTAATTCTTGTGAACAGCCCTGTAATGTGCTCTGTTGCTCCAACGTATGTCACATTTTGAAGCTTTTTGGTCCTTTGGTATGTACAGCGGCAACGTAAAAAAGAAGTAGAACAAGTGGTCGATGACCGGAGCAGGGAAATGGCGGTACGCGGCACTCTTGTTCCCGTGCGCACTGGCATCTAAGGTGCCACGTGATTCATGTTTCAGAGAGGGGGTGCTTGGCACTCTGGTGTTTATCTGCTTGGGTGAGCGGTCACGTGTGCTAATCATTTCCCGCTGCAACTGTACCATAAGTGCTGAGCTGGTGTGGGTTTAGTGAAACAAAAATACACACAGAAGCTTAAAAAAAAAAACCTCAACTACTAGAAATTGCGTTTAGAACACCAGAATGTATTTCTTGATTTCCGGAAAATTGTGGACCGAGACGCTTCCGCAATATAACCAAATGGCCCTTTCAAACACCTATCCCCGCCTAAATATGGACAAAGCACCGACAACGCACCAACGCGGCCATGATACGCAAGTCTTCTTCCAATTAAAAGGCAGCGGTAACCCTCGAGTGCTGAGGTAAAATGCTTCGGTGACGTTCCTCAAATATTGATGATCAAACATTTTATGCCAAGTATAGGCAGCCTCTTATCGAAGGTATTGGAGGGGAGACGTATTTTGAGGGAAACTCCTTATTGCAGAAGCAAGCGAAGCGCTTTGTCGAGCGTCAGGGTCTCCTGACTTGACGGGTGGCGCCGCCCTGCCTGCAAATATCATTGATATGTAAGCATGAGCAGCCTGTGGTGACTTAGTAGTCATAACAGTATAATTTGAAAGTGTCATTAACGATAGAACTAAGACAAAATACCCGTGCCGGTATTGCGCATTTGAACATTACTTCGGCTGAAGCAAAAATGAACAGAACATTAGCGGTGCATTCAAGCAGCTACATTTTAGACAAAATTTTCGAAAAGACAACACTAACGGGAGTCACAAGGGAACGCGATTAGTGACAAAGGCTATGGAAAGGAGTCCTGTCATTTTTTGGAATTTGGAAGACCCACTTTTTAAGAGAGATTGTTTAAAAAGAGGATGAGCAACAGGAGAACAAGGTCAGAGCTGGAGCCAAAGTTTCGACAAGTGGACTTGTCTTTTTCAAGGCGACATATGCTCTACTCGGTACAGTATATACGTACGGCTCATCTAAACGGGAGAGAGGGTAAGGCCGGTGGCGAGCTAACGAGCGAGGGTGCTTTAGCGCGAGGGTGTACAATTGAAAAAAAAAAAGGATAATGCGCATTGAACCTCGGTGGAGGAATGTGATAGTACGTCTTTTGCTGGCTTAATAATCAAAAAATGTCATACCACGCCGTGCGTCATTCCCCGTGTTTAAAAAAAATAACTTGTAAACGGACCGGCATAATCGCGCAGTTTGTACTCGTAACATCCTCACATTTCTTCATAAAGAAGCTCCGTAATTTACTATAAACATGAGATGTTTCAGTGGATCTTTCCATGAACGTTAAAATGGGTAGCCAGGCAAACGTACTTTCATTGTTAGAGTTGGAGCAGCGTGGGCATAAGCCTGTGCAATAATCAGTAAGAGAATCATCAATACTCTCTTTTGTGCACTACCTCGTTTTTATTGAGTAGGAACGGCCCAGTTGCGAAATTGAGGGCCGCCAGAACTGAAAACGTAACCATCTGCTATAAATTATGAGCCCTTTTAGCCCTTTCGAAAGATAACTATTCAAAGCATCTAAGCAAACGCACTGATGTCTTATGATTGGGTTTTTTTTTTCGCAGAGCTTGTTTTCGCCTTACGAAAAAATAGAACGTAGAACAGCGATACATCTCGCAGAACTTTTAATTACGTATTCTTGAAACCCTTGCAAGGCACAACCTTTCTAGCATATCATAATGATTTGAATAGGTCCTATTGGTTCATTTCAATTGGAATATAACAGCATACACAATAAAGGAACCGATTAAAAAGGCAGTTAAGAATTTGAAGTAAGTGGCCATTGTATTGACGATAACGGCCAAAATCATTGAATGCAGTAGTATGATGCTTGGCTAGCAAAATACGTTTTGTCAAATGCCTTATTGTTTGTATCTGTACAAGTCACAAAAGAAAAAGATTTTCCTAAGAGAACTCGTGTATGAATCGGCATTACCCTGGCTTACACATTCAGACTTTTTTTTACAGATACAGACAACACAAATATTTTAAAAATCTGAAAGCGCAGCGACCGTGGCGTACTTGCTGAGGAACTCCTGGGTGAGGCAGACATACTTTGCCACTAACGACGTGAGCTTCAGAATAATAATTACAAGGAATTCATTATTTGTCGTTTTACCTTCGGAGTAGTTGTTTAAATGGCATATTTGGAGGCAGTCACATTTTCATTCACCCTAATTTTGTTTTAAGTCACGAAAATCGCACCTAATTCCATATACTCATTATCCACTTTCCACAGTAGATCCTGGTAATATCGAAACCGAACGCACCGGGATCGCAGAAATGGCGGCCTCGCTATCCGATCAGACGGAAACACCCCGTGACGACAAGCGCGAGAAAGTTTGAACCCGAACGTCTCGGCCAGTCGAGGCATACACTGACACGGCACGTTTTGCCTGTCAACCATGCGCATGATTGGCCGTGTCAGGATTGGCCATGACATGCCATCATCCAAGCAGCTTCGCACTTTTTTGCGCAATGTTGCCGTCAGACGTAGCATGAGGACCCACTCGGTTTCTATATTGCCCTAATGGAGCGTGGAAATTCGATTATGAATATGTCGAATTAGGCGCAATTTGCAAGATACCTTAAAAATAGCGGGGGGGGGGGGGGAGTCAAAATGGGACTCTACCAAATTCACCATTTCAGCAATTTCGCCCAAGCCACTGATAAAATATAAATAATGATTTCTTCTTAATTATTTTTCCGAAGCTCATGTTATTCGTAGGTCTGCCTCCACTAGGTACGCATCGACAAAAACGCCACGTTCACTGAACTTATAGCTTATTATCAAAATTTCTATGGTTACAACACACACAGTTTACCAGGTGTTCCTGAGAACGCTTGGAATTTTTCTTTTTTTTTTACATTGCCTGTGGCAAGTAGCACTGGTAGTCCATGAGCTGGTCTAGTCGATGAGGCGGACATTACTTGCACAAGAAAATTGAAATGCATAATTGACTAATTACAATAATTCATTAATTCAGGTTTTAACTGGTTACCTTATGGGACATATATTGCAATATAGAAATTCTAGCGGGGAAATTCGCACGGCTAATCCACTTGGAACGAATACTTAGGATGACACCTGTTTCGAGATATTAATTCCAGAACATTGCAAAAATGCACTGGCTTTCCAGTTACGTTTGTAGTCCAATACAAAAAGAAAGGACGTTTTTTTTAAGAATGTTAAACGACAGTGCATTTTTACAGCAAGTTTCACTGCGCTTATCTTGTAAATCGTGTCATCCACACAATCTGTTCAAGTGGATGTGTCCTGCAGCGTCACCCGCTAGAATTTCTAAACTGCAATATGTGCCATAAGTTATTTGCTTAAAAAGTTAATGAGTGATTTTTTAATTGCTGTAATGCTGTGAGTTGGGCTTGTTGGTATGACATCGTGAGGCTTATAGCGCGTGAAAAGACAAAGACCCGGGAGTGGGTCCTTTTTTCGAAATAAATATTGTTTCAAGTTAGCGCCTGTGTGTGTATCCTCTCCCTTCGTCCTTGTTTTCACGCGCTATACGCCTCATGATTTTTGAATTCGTTGATTATCAATTACATTTTTTTGTGCAAGTAATGTCCGTGTCTTTGTGTAGACCAGCTCGTGCACTAGCATTGTGCTACCTGCCAGAGGCAATTTGGACCACCTGGGGTTCTTTAACGTGCACCTAAACCTAAGTACACGGGTGTTTTCGCATTTCGCCCCCATCAAAATGCGGCCGCCGTGGCCGGGATTCGATCCCGCGACCTTGTGCTCAGCAGCCCAACACCGTAGCCACTGAGCACCCACGGTGGGTAGGGTGGCGTAGCAGTGAAACTGAACAGTTTATTCATAATTTCTAGTATGTCTTCATTGCCCTTCTAGAAATTCATAAAACGAGCTAACGACAACGCTTGAGACAAACTGGGCAGTCATACTTTGTTGTGGTGTCAAGCGCTTCATCCGGCTTGTGGCTAACATAGGTCGGAACAAAGTCAGCCATTTCCTTCACTTTTCCGACATCAGCGCTTTCGCAGTATAACAACCTGCCACTTCGACTATTGTCCTGAAGCTTCGAAAGTTGTTGATTGATTAGCACTGACTACCTTAACTACATTACCGAAAGAAGTTTCTGAAAGTATGAAAATGTTCCCAGTATTTATTTACTTGGTATTGTTGACTGAGCGAATTGCAGCCAGGTCGTGTCAGCCAGCGCTTCTCGTTCTTAGGTGGAGCGGCAGAAAAATACTGCGAAAGCCATGACAGAGTCAACAACGAGCCGCCAATTACCACCGGAACGAAATAAACTCGGCACTTGTCGTGGTATCAACAAACGCTTACCAACGAAGGCTCTGTTTTCCAAGCGGCCTCTGACTCCTGAAACATTCTACGGCAGCTCTTCTCAAAGCGGAGACTCGGCGCGTTCCTCGAGGACGTCGCTTTTCTCGCCGGTATTCACGCACCCGGAAGGTAACTCTCTAAATATTTGTCTGTATAATTAACCCCGGAAAGGCCCTAACGCGATGCTACATCGAAGAAACTTGTAAGCGTACCCCCCCCCCCCAAAAAAAAAAAAAAAAAAAGCGCAGCTACACTGACTTAACATCGCGAAGACTGATGAAACAGAGGAGCTGCTGGCTTCAGCTTGGCTTTTACTTCCTGATGAGTGCCTTCGTACCGCTGTCGCGACGCCGCCGCCCTCACTCGAAACTCGGGGTCTTCGGATCTTCGCCGTCGCATAGCCTTGGCTTCTCTTGCTCGGAACTCTGGATCGGCTCGTCGTCGTTGGGCCCATGCTCGAGCAGCTTCCCGTCGTTTTTCCTGCCGCGCCGCTTCTTCTTCCGGAGACAGTTGCTTATTCGTCCTCGCCCTACTCGTCGCCGAACGTGGGAATGCTCTACACCGACGTGCACGCTTTTTACTGATCAGTCTATAGCAACGGCCAGCGAGCTATCCCACGCCATTCGAGCTGACAAACAATCGACGTCCAGCGAGCTATAGTTCGCTGGCTGTAGGATCCGTGGTTGCCGCCCTTGCAATCCGTCTGCCGCTCGTAATAAAGCGCCTATATTCAACACAGTCAATGTCTAAACATTTATGTTGCTCTTAAGTGAAAAGACGGATATATTTCCCGACGTCATTGGTAGCGATGAGAAAACACGCCATCCAGGCGAGCTGCTTCGCAGAGACGACTGCTGAGTATCAGCGTGGACCGCTTCCGAAACGAAATCATGCCAACTATTTACAATTTCGCGCAACGTTTTGTAACATGCGCATATTCTAGATCACTATTCAATAACTTATTTCCTATAAGAACAATCTGTAGACGATTTACGTGCCGCCATCATCGACGCGAGAGACCAGCGTCTCGACCAGACAAAAGAAATTCTGCAGGGACATTTAAGAGTGCCTATACGTGTGGGAATGCGAAAGCATTCCACACGAAAGCATTCTCCATGCGAAAGCATTCTCTGGGCGCCTTTGCGCCGCTACTCAATTTACATAGCTGACTTTATTTTTCGTCTACTGCATGGCCTTCATTTCGCTCTTCGCTGAACTTTAATTTCTTCTGTTTAATTTTTGGCGCATATTATCTGCTCAAGTTCTCTGTAAATAAATCTTATGCTGGACTTTGTTCCTGCCCTAATGGTCGCTCCTATGACTGCTAATTCTAGTTTACAGAATTTTAACTCAGAGCATTCTTTTCACGCTTCTTCTTTTTGTGCACTGGTTTTCATTCACAAAGGGCAAAAGTAATAGCATTGTGATTGGTACCTGAGCTTCGAGTTATGCGCTCGTTGATTAACAATGAAGCAACCTCACTTTTTTTCTGCCATAACATGCTCAAGTTCACTATAACGGCAGTTTCTTGCTGCGGTTTCGTTTTCTGCCTCAACCCTTGCTGCTATGTTTGTTATCGGTTTGTTTAAATTTCATCCCGCGCTTTCTTCTATGCCTCTATCATTGTCGCCCCATTCAGTTTTCAATGTGCATAGCAACACACTCGTGATTAAATAAATGTTTATCTTAGCTTCATTCTGTATTGGTAAATCTTCCTGAGACCCGAATACAGCTTTCGGACGTTATCGCACTTCAAGGTGGTTTTTATTAACAGTCGACTGTTATGTTTTGAACCTGAAAAATAATTTTCAAAATTTAAATACTACGGTTGGATGCCAAATTCTGCGTCTCCATTTACGTGAAAATACTAACTACATCTATCATCTCTCTATGTTTGCTATGGTAAAACTGCATTTTAGTGCCTCAACGCACAGGTGAAAATGTAACTACGTGTAGTACATTGCCATGTTGCTGCCGCGCCCGGTATTTTCACGCAAGTTCAACGATTTCGAAACACACCTTAAGGTTGCTTTCGGCCGTTTGGAACGACACAGAGGTTCAGATCAATTCAGGGTCAAATTTCACGAAAGCCGTTGAGACAGAAGAATGTAAACCTAGTAGTTATATGAGTAAACACGCTCAATTCGAACTGCCGGTTTATTCGAACAGACGCTCTGGTCCCGTCAAAGTTACGTGTATTTCAATGGGCGAAATGCTGGGTAATTCGAACGCGAAAGCATCTGCGACGCTTAATTCGAACATACCGCGGACTGACAATGTTTTCAGCAGCGCGCCGAATAACGCGGCGGCGCCTCCGACAGGCATTGCTCCGACAACGCCATAGAGCAAAAGCTTAGGAGAGACCCCTTGATGCAGCGGCGGAGGCCCAGTCCGGCCAACGAACTGCCCACGCCGCAGCGCTCGCTTTCCGATAACAGCAGTAACGAAACTTCAGGGAATGGCCTAAGGTACAGCCACGCTAGCGGCAAAAACCAAAACGCGCGGCAACGCGTCATGCCACGGCGGCAAAAGCGGCAGGAATCAGGGTTTTGCGGTTGCCGCGCGAAATGGGTTCGAGACCCATTTCTGCGGCAAATGCCGCATGCCGCGAGATCAAGAACCAATCAAAGCGAAGAGGGTGACGTCACAGAGCCATCACAACCGGACCGCCGCCGGCCCGCGCCGTGTTGCCGGGTTTACAATCGACGATCGTCGTCTCTCGCACAGTGTTGCCAGGTCCGACGAGGCGGCGTAGCCAAATGCTAGCGAAGTTGTAGCCCAAATGTAGCCAAACAGAAAAAAAGTGCAAAATATTTCGTAGCCAAATATAGCCATTTTTATTTGCAATTTTATTTGTGTATATATTTTCACATTCGACTACGGCAATCGTTTTTTGCACAACCCGTCGTAACAAATGTCAGTGCCGCCGTGATGGTTGGCCCTTGACATCAATAACAGCGACATCATGCTTGCACAGAACACTTTTTGGTTGGCCCCGGAAGCTCTTAAGTTCCAGCTAATCGCTGCAGAGGGCGAAATCAGTGCTTTTGTTTTATAACAGATAGTACTAAGTTATAATTTTTAGTTATTTACAGTAATACTAACTACGAACTCTGCTTTTCAGCTGTCCTGAACACAAAGTAATGCTCAGCTTCATCGATCACTCACGTTATCTCTGCCTACGGCATAGAAGTTCAGATGTCCAGCGATCTGCGACGGCGGCGTGCTTACGGCTTCCTTTTTGATGAGCTAAAACAAGTCTTTCGCGCTATGATATCTCGCGTTATTTGGCTCATCGTCCTATCTGTTTTTTCCTCATTTTTCTGTTTTGTTTTTCAATTAGCTTGTCCCGGATTAGCTGGGATACCACTATCTATATAGTGTCAATTGACCTCAACCTGGCCGCCATCTTAGCTCTCTAGCAAGCCAAGAACATGCGTTAAGAAAAGGGACAGGCAACAGATGCCACTCACGTCTGAATCGGTGTAAGCGTAGCTTTAAAAGATTACTGTGCAAACCGGCACACTAGTGTAAGAGCGAGCAGTCCGTTTCGGCGACGAGCACGTCCCGAACTAACTCGCTCGAAATGGTAAATGCCGCGACGGCGCCCAAAGAGCAATGGTAAACAACAAATTGATAACAGTGGTAGTGCTGTGAAATCCGGTTACTGTCAAAAAGCAAACCATGTTGATGGCTAATAAAGTTTTAGAATAGGGGCCCCTAAAGTTTGGGGCACCAAAGAGCTCTGCGGGTGTTAGCGTTGGGGCATGCAGGAATGAAAGTTTTCGGATAGGCGTGTTGCATTTGCGGATAGCGTGTTGCGTTCGCCGCGTCACTATGGCGTCAAAGAAAACTGTTATAAACTTTAAAATAAAATTATACCATTTTATGATAGAAAAGTCATTTAGACTTTTGTGTTTTCGCCTTTAATTACAATTTAAACATATTTTATTAGCAGCATGCAACTTGTTGCGCTTAGTTTTGAGTAACCAACTTTACGCGCCTTCACCTAGCCAAGTCAATCCGTGATAGGCCTACGAGCCATGAAATCGACAATTGAACTCGGAATGAGCGGCGTATAATGAATCAATCTTCATGACACATGTTAGTTGAGAGAAAGCATAACCGCAATCACTTCTTCTAGCTTACGAACTTCACGCATTACCACGAATCGAGCCCAGTTTTGTGCTAGGCTAGAGCCGTCGCTTCGATGGGCGCCGCCATGTTTGTTTACAAAAGCTTTTGGGGCAGCTTTTGGGGCTCTCGTTAAATTGATGAAATAGCGTGCCCGACGCAATATCCAAGCACAGTTAGCGTCTTGCGCATGCGTAGTGGCTTCGACGCTATTTCTTTGGGGCCGCAAAACGTTTGAAGCCCCTATTCTAAAACGGTAATAATTGTTGGGGTTTTATGTGCCAAAACCACGATGTGATTGGGAGGCATGACGCAGTGGTGGATTCCGTATTAATTTTATCCACCTCGGTTTCTTTAAAGCACACCTAAATCTAAGTACATGGGTGTTCCAGCATTTCGCCTTGATCGAAATGCGGCTGCCGTGGCCGGGAATCAAACCCGCGTCCTCGAGCCAGCAGCGCGACACCTCACAAGCTAAGCTTACACGGTCGGTGAAGTTCATGTGACGTGCTGCACTGATGTGATGGTGGCAAACATGTTTCCATATTAGCATAATGAGTATCTGCATCCGTGACGTTACGGGGAAACCATCTAGAAGTATAAGCCCAGAACCCACCTTTAGCTCGGGGTCTTGCTCCCATTCGTTTTTATACGTTCTAGCATACTTGGCCCACTTCCCCATCTTTGGATTCTCCTCTCTGAGTAGGATCCAATCTGACGTCCAACCTATCGAAATGAATCTCGAATCTAAGCACAAAGAAAAATTCATCTAGCTGGAAAGGAAAATGACAGTAAAGCTTCGCGCCAGAAACGTGGAGTAGGTCGAAAGCTGTGCCCGGCGCGGTACTTCATCCGGAAGACATTGCCATGAACACACTGGAGCATGTCATCCACCCGTGTTTCACTTCTTTGATGTCGGCGCCACGATCGCCCTACGGCCCCGACTCTATGTTATTGCTCTCCCTTCCTAAGCATAGCTATGTTAGTACAGTGTACTGCGAAAAACCCACTACTCCCAGGTTCATCCCAATGTCCGGGCATCATGTGATTAACGGTCAAGCAGGGTGTAAGTCTAAGTGCATCAAAGATCAAAGCCACCGGCTCATACAACGGCGCAGAGAGGAAAGGAAAGGCGGGGGGGGGGGGGGGGGGTCATTTCGCGCACGCACGCATGCACAGACACGCGGCCGGCTCAGCCAGCTAAAACACAGCCTTCGAGATTTGCTTCTACCCGACCAAGCCACCTATGGAGCGCGGATTACGGCGCCACTTATAGCCCAAACACAGCCAAGTCGCAAATTTTCAGTAGCCCAAATTAGAGCACTGCACGGGCTCGGGCTTACCCGAAAGCCCGGGCCCGGCCCGGCCCGTGGGCCGGGCCGGGCCGGGTAGAGCAGTTTTTTCACGGGCTCGGGCCGGGCTCGGGCACGGAGTGTGCTTTTTCACGCGGGCCCGGGCCGGGCTCGGGCTTTCTGCGAAGTATTCTCGGGCTTCTCAACTCTGAAAAACATGTATTTTTCGGTCTCGGGCCGGGTTCGGGAAGGTTTCGAGCCGGGCTCGGGCCGGGCTCGGGCTTAAGGTAAAGGGGTGGCGGGCCGGGCCGGGCGGGTAACGTAGATTATTTCCGGGCCTGGGCCGGGCCCGGGTCTCGCCATAAATGTTTTGATCGGGCTCGGGCGGGCCGCCCAATGTAGAAACGGGCCCGGGCCGGGCCCGGGCCGCAAAAATCGGCCCGTGCAGTGCTCTAGCCCAAATATAGCCACATAGCCAACTCGTCCAAATCGACGCCAGAAAATGTTTCCCATAGCCCAATTTGGCTATATATAGCCACACCTGGCAACACTGCATGAAACAACGAGCGCTCGAGGTGTTGCTCGCGCGTTCGGAGAGCGTGGGGGATCTTATCGCGCTGCCGCGCGGCGAGACGCGCGTGCCACGGTGGCCTCGCGGCAAGGCGTTGACGCGCGGCAACTTGCCGCTCGCGGCATGACGCGCGTGTTTTTTGCCGCTAGCGTGGCCGTACCTTAAGCTGGCGCCGGGCCGGCTGGACTGGCGGCGTCGGCACCCACGCCGGCGCACGCTCGCTTCCCGATAACGGCAGAAAACGAACCTTCAAGGAGACTAATCTGCGCCGAACCGGCTGTACCGGCGGTGACAGCGGGCGCGCACGGAGACAGTCGAAGGTGAGGGAGCTGCGAGGGGTTAAGAGGGCAAGGGGAGCCACCGAAGCGGCGGAGTTGCCGAGCCAAATCCGCTTTCCTGCCGCCCTCCTCCCTCACCTTCGACGGTCTCTGCGCGGGCGCGCGCGCCCGTCGCCATGTCGGCGCCGTCCGCTCCCTGAAGTTTCGTTTTCTGCCGTTATCGGGAACCGAGCGTTGGCTGGCGTGGGCGCAACTCGTTATGCGCTTGCGCGCCGCGAAATTTTATGACTCGCACCATTCGTTCATCTGGCTATGGTGCTCGAATACTTCAAAATACGTCCATCCGTTAATTTGAACTTCTTTTAATTCGAACAAGTTTTCTGGCGTCTTCGAGTTCGAATTATCGAGATTCTACTGTAGTTACCCATGCTCTCTAGTTTATACCCAGAAAATTACGCAATATTTTGCTTAATCACTTCCAAGTGAATGTCAAAAAAAAAAGCGGAAGGCAATGTGCAATCTAGTCTACAAGGGGTCTTAGGAGGATATTAGACACACTGGTGTATATTTATTCCGACATCCCAAGGCAATCAATAGGCGAATGCCTGCTTCCAAGTTCTCACGGTATTTTACGTACGCATATAGGGGCGTGCGGTAATGACAATTGTCAGATTGTGATTTTCATTCGAAGCAAAAGCTTCCTGGCTTCCAGTTATATTCTGTTATTGATGCAGGATATCAGTGTGCGCTTTCATATTTGATATCAATATAATTCCCGCATTTTCATTTTTAGTACCAGAGCTCTACTACGCCATGTCTCGCGTCTCGCAAGGTCATTTATCGCGTCGCAATAACCTTGAGCCGCTGGAGCGCGAGTGTGACAGGTGTGACGTCAAGCGACGTGATCCGCTCCGGAGAGGCGTCGAAGCTGGGCTCTTTCGGAGCCACGCCGCTGCGGTACCACGTGACTAGACGAGGTTTAACGGCTTCTTCGCCGGCGCTTGGTCCAAGGTATGTGTACGCATGGTAGCGAAGGTGCCATAGAAGCCCATACGTGATGCAATGGCGACTTGTGCAGGAACAGCGACGATATTTACATTTCGCGGGGCCAACTTCTCTACGCAAAAAAAATCTATTTGACGTACGAGGCATCCTGCGCCAAGTAGTCTACTGCGCCAGCGCACATCACATCCCTATGACATCGCATATACTGAGCACACAAGAATACAAATGAATCATGGTACGTTGGACTATTCGCCACAACATCGCGTCACAATCTAACGTGAATACTCCCATCTATATTTATAGACCTCATTCTATACCTGCACACATTGCACTGGTGAGCCTTGAGAGTTTTGCACGAATTCAGAGCAATACGTTCACCCAGATTATGAACGAAGTAGCATATCCATGTGCCAGTAGTACCAACACCCTCTGTCATTTCACTGTTAAGATAAAATCAACACTACATTGAAATGATTCACAAAACCACACTTAATGCCTCACTATAACACAGCACGCATGCCACTTGTGGCTTGTCTGTGGTACAGAAGACATCACGAATACGCAATATTTAGTGAAAAGGCAGTTGAATAATAAGTTACTGATCAAATCTTATAAGTTTAATACATATATGTATATATATGTATATATATATATATATATCCACTACTTTTTATGACTACGCATAAGAGAGTTTTGACAGAATTAGAGTGTTAAATACGATAATACCTTCTCAGCCTATCTCAGCACGCATCGCAACGAGCAAACTTCAGAAAACCTAGGCAGTTTCGTATTCATAATTATTCGTGGATGGAAGCAAGCAGCCTGTGACTTCACATTTTTCCCATTCTAATGGCAATGTCTATCGTTTTTCAATTTTCAAATGTTTCCATTAGAGACATTGGATGCATAATTATCAACAACTAGTGTTTCGCCCCACGACATGAAGTCGCGCTTCAATCGCACGGCCATATTTGATGTCGCTGCTCATTGGCTTGGAACCGTATTTAAGCCTCGCCTTCGCGATCATGTGAATTGAAATTGCTTGGTCGCTCAGTCTCTCCATGGATGGCGCGCCGGCTGGGCCGTCTGTGCGTGCGCTTCAGCGCAAGCGACAGGCTGAATCCAATCATAGAGCAGATATAGCTCGACGGCAGGCTGCGAAATCTGAAGCAAAGACAAAGTTGGCTGCTGATACACCGGAGCAAAGGGAGCCCTGATTAGCACGTTATAGAGAGCTTACCAAGCGCGGAAGCGTGCATTAATGAAACACTCTGTGCATAGTTTTTGCAAAGCCAAGCCAAACAGACCTTTCACTTGTGATAACTAGGTTTGCAAGAGTTAAACGTCAGGCAATTTAGGAGCATGTTAATACGTTGACACATCCAGTTTGCTCAAGCTTCTGTATCTACAGTGATTGCCTGTTCACACGGAAGCTGCACTAAACATTGTTCGCCCATGTCACCCTAAGATACTCTACAGTATAGTGGGCTGTATTCTCCGTCATTTATTCTTCCGAGAAAAGCTAATGCGTAACTCATGTCCTTCATTTTACAGCCCCCCCCCCCCCCCCCCCTTTTGTTGTTTGCAACCACGGCAAACGAATAGTTTAGCTAGGCAGTGGAGCTTTCAATCCCAGAGCTGTGTTTCTGGATGTGTTCCAATAATGAATGTAGACGTTATATGGACAACTAGGCTGACAGCGGCCATATTAAGCCTCGTTCTCTGCTTCTGACGAAGCCGGCAAAAAAAAAAGAGAGCTTCGCGAAGACAGCATCGGAGTCAAAAATCTTCCGGGCTAGTGTGGTGTATACAAGCGAAATGGTGCCTGAGCAAATGCTTGAAAACGCGATGGGAAGGCTGCCTGCGCACAAGCAAACCTAGTCTTGCTATCCTATGCACTTATTTTAAGCTATGCTGTGCTTTTTGTAGGTTCTTACATGCGAGGTCTAAAAAATATGTAATTTTCTTCGCCTCTTCTCGACAGGAAGCCGTGTCAAGGCGCATATATGTCTTCCAAGTGCGCTCCATCACTTGGATCGAAGTTGTCACCTCAGTAATCACAGACAGACTCTCTTCAATTCTTACCAGAATGGAAACAAACACTCTGTTCGCGAAACCGGGGAAACATTGGTCTTTCCCTATGTAGGGAAGGACCGGTGAAGGATGACGAACTATAGTTTGTCAATCCTTTCCTTTACCGCTTGTAGCTGCCCTTCTGCCTCTGTGCATGTTTATGCAACTTATTTTACCAGTTTGTGATCTCTTAGCAGCCAAGACTACTCGCGCCACTTAGAATTGGAGTGGCACTTTTCTTCAGTCATGTAATTCGCCTAAATAAGCTTCCACTCTGCCACAGTAGCAGCCAACAGCTTCTCCAAGCATGTAGCTAAAATGCATACCATCGTAAAGAAAGCTATAGATTGGACGCATCCGTCACTATTCTCCGCTGATTCAGATTACCTGAAAGTGCAGTTTACTTCCCAGATCAAATAATTCTTCGTTAGAAGCGACAAATGCTTATTGCGCATCGCGTACCTAACCGCCCATTGCTTGTATGGCGCACACTACGACGTGCACGTTACGACACCTAGGTAGCTAACCATCCACAGCTTTCGCAATTTACTTTGATTTCCCGCCGTCATTTTCTCCCTTCAGTGCACCATTAAGCCACCCGCCAGAACGAACCGATTATACGATGTGCAATAGACTTAGATAATTTTCCTTGCGCTTACATTTGAGCCATCAAAATTGTTTTGTTGAGAAAACGCGCGGCGATGCCTTGACATACCGCTATAGGGCTGCGTAATGTCCCTAGATAATCAAGGATCCCGCCATATAGTGAATTGAAGAATAACTTCATCATTTTATTTGATAGGTCTTTAAACCTAGCTCAATGGAAGGGACCCGTCATAGGAAACGTTGTTGAAAACGTGGGACATTGGCATGGAAAAGGTGGTGAAAAAAAATCTGCTGTTGAGGTTTTTCATGGTTATTGCCAGGGGCCGTCTGGTGAAAATGAACGTAAGAAAGCCGGCGCTGATCTCTGACATAATTGTTAGCTGCCCAACGAAAAGTTCAGGAAGTAGTACATGAATAGAAATTTTAGCAGTTTTACCACAATGTATCCGAATTTGCAAGAGGCTAACACGGAAGCAAGTTTAAATTGCCATAATTCAGTCAGAATTTCTTGCGCAACAAATCTGAAGTGGATATGCTATTTTCCGCGGGAGGTTAAAATAGCACTTTCTTTTTATTCTTTCATGTCTTACACAGGATCTCCAGAGCCTGACATCGTCTCCCTTGCTTCGGCATCCGTTCATCGACCACTATCTCCACGCGCGCATTATACCGTGAGCTACTTCACGACAGATATGGCCACCAGCCGGAACCCCGTCCCGTGGCCTCAACCCGCACAAACTTTGTGCACATGCGCCGATGATGATCGTTCTGCTGGGCCAGGGCGTTTGCCACCGGATCCTGAGTCAGGAGTTCAGGTTGGTGCACCTACCGTCAGAGGTAGCTGCCCTGGCAGTGTATATTTACGCACGATAGATGTTTAATGTGCACTGAGTCTCATATTCCAAGCTCTTTCGCCTACTGCGAGTGAACTTTTCTAATTCTTCATTCCAGTGTGCTTGTGCTTTCAGCTCTAATACCTACCTCGGTGTGTATGCGTTGTACACCGGAAAACAGGGAGCTAAGCAACTGCTAGAACTGCAGTTCGCGCTGTTCTTTCTTGCGTTTTGTCTAGTTGTTTCAGGGGCACGAGTTGTCATAGCAAAGGGACGAATTATGTTTTAAAAAAGCGTTTATTAAAGTGCGTGGTATACAAAGTCGGGAGGTAGAGTAACGACTCTTTAGTCCGCAGTAGATACTCGACTTCTTCCCCGACCTCCTGTTCATTGCCACCGTATGTAAAAAAAAAAGCACTCAAGGAGATGAAACTGGCCTGCTTAATGCAGTGTGGCCATCGCAGAGTAATTCAGAGACCTTACCATCAGTTGATGTACAAACAAGCCAACGCCTCACTGCAGGAATATTTTTATTTCGCTTTTGCTTTAAAAAGAGCAACAGAGGTAATTTGGCTGTCAGTTTCCATTTGTCACAAGAGTGAAATTGCCTTTGTCCTTGCACTGCTGGCGCATAGCCACGGGTGATTTCGTAGAGTTATTTATGAACATAGATCCATGACATTCTCCTTGCCACAGAGGAAATAAATTTTGCCCTTTGCCTAATTTTTAGTTTTGTTAGACGCTCGGTGCCGCGGTGACGCGTAAAATCAAGCACCGATGAAAACGCGCTTACCATCGCGACACACCCATTGCAGCACACGGGAAGCATCTGTTGTAGCCGCAGACTGCGACAAATCGTAATGCAGTGACGAAAGAAAATTCAACTGCATATGATGGGAAAACATGCGGAATGCGGGAGATGAAAATTGAAGATGATGAGCAACACGAGATCAAGGCGAGAGCAGGAGTCAACGTTTCGACAAGTGGATTTGTCTTGAAAAAGTCAAGTACACTTTTCGAAACTTTGGCTGCCGCTATCACGCTGTTCTCGTGTTGCTCAACTGCACTATATGTTACACAGCATAGACATCAAACAGCGCTCTGTAATAAGTAGTTAATGCACGGCTGTTAGTATATATGAAGCTATACCAGCATCATTTCACATTTATGACATTGCGTTGCTTCCTTGAAAATTTCTTCGAGCATCATGGCAATGCTCGGTGATTGGCGAGGGCTGTTTGTGATTATTCTGGAAGCTGTTGGGGCCTCACTAGAGGCATACACACAAAACAGATATGCAATGTTTTTGTCAAAGTTTATTCAACGTAAACTGTATAATGCTCCGCAGTTTAAATGCTATAATCGACCCGCAAGATGGCCGGCGCATTTGTGCCACCCTGCATTGAGAGTTGGGTAATCGCCAGGGGCCCAAATGGAGGAACAATGAATGCATCACAAGTCCCTCGCTTTCATCGCTTTCATCAGCTCGGTGTCCTCAGCACTCATCGGTGGCGTCAAAGGCGCTGCCGCCATGCAGGTCACTTAACGCGTTTGAATCACTGAGGTGCGTAGATAAGCACAGGAAGTGAACGAGCTAATCGAAAAAGCTGAACTGGTCAAATTGCCTGGCCTTCCCCTTTATTCCGAGAAATAGGATAGCGTTCGCAAAAACCATAGGCTAAAAAGCCTTGCGAACGGAATTATTAGAGTGGAAAACGGAACCTCAGAACCCTTTAGGAGGAACTAGTCGCAAGCCGGAACTCTCTAGAATGGCGAGATGAAAACCAAAACAGGAAGGGGCCCTGGAGAGAGAACGCAGCAGATCGCTGCCTGCGCAGTAAATAGCTTGTGGCCGTAAAAGATTAGCCTGTTCCAATATTATTATTCAGGCTCCCACAGCAGTGGGAGGAGGTGGCGGTGGCAGCACGCTCGTCTCCATTCCGATCCCGGTCTCTGTGCCATTGCCCTTGGGCCAGTCCGGTGGTGGCAGTCAAGGCGGGCCCATCATCATCACCTCACCTCCGCCACCGGCGCCACCGAATCCTCCAATGCCACCTCATCCTCCTGCCCAGAGACCCGGAATCGCACAGGTTGGTGGGGCCACCGACTTCTGCACTATCAGTGTTGCTCGCTGTTCGAATTATTGCGTCACGGCACTGCAAATGAGTTGAACTGGATTGCATTGAAATGGATTATGGGGATCCCCATGATGACAAAATGTCTGAAGTATTAAAGAAATGAGTCGTGAAGAAAATGGTAAAACTTAAGGACTCGTCTCCTTCGGCGACATATGACGCGTTCTAGAAACAGTCGCTCCTGACGCCGTCCTCTCTCGTTGACCCACTGGAGATGCAACCTGTGGACTCTCGTTTGCCCGTTGATATACAGCTCTGCTATTCTAGAGCTAGAGTTGAAGCGCTCCCACCGAAATTTGCTCTATGTGTATGCAGATAAAAGCAGAGACAGCTGGAACTGGACATCCTATGCATACGCTATCATATAAATTGTCAGAGTTAAATTGGCGCATGAGAATCATACTTAGAATACACGCGATGTCCGTCAAAAAAGCGTTGCAAATATGCTGCCTCAATATACTGCTTAAACGGGCCCTACAGCTCTTTCTGACGGCCAGCATTACTGATGTACGTTTTTTCAGAAAAATAGTAGAGGAAACAGGAATTGTGGTAATTCCTGTTGTCGTTTCTGTGATTACAACAGCCGTCATTTTTGTGGTTACAACAGGTTTCGCGAGGCGCAATTTGGCTCTCCATGTGCTCTCTATGTTGCTGGCGTCGTCCGTATGGCTACGACACCTTCGCCGCGGCTGTTTTGATGATTGGCAAATTCCAAACAAGTTGGTGCGCATACACGAGAGAAATATTTTGAAACCACATAATCTTGACCACGGACTAAGGGAATGAAGTATTATTCCCATTCAACAGCTTCGCCTTTACCACGCCTCTACTCATCCAGAGCCTATTGAAGTGCAGTCTATACGTTGATAGCCACACACAGGTTTAGAGTGTGGGGGAGCGATGAGGACTGGTAACATTAGCAGTAATTTTTTTTAAGTATTTCTCCTGCCGCTTCCTCTCTGGACGGTAAATGGTGGGGTGAAGGTAGGGGGGGGGGGGCATTTTAAGGGATAAATGCAGTCTGTGAGTGAGAGTTGGTGGTTAGAAAACGCCAAATGGTGCTCACTATTTTGAAAACAGTCAGCGTCAATAGTTTGAAACCTCCTACGCACGTGATAGAGGCTGAGAGAAGGTTATGGGTGGCGTCCGGCAATAGAAAAGAAACCTTCTATGACTAACTAACTCAAAGGAAATAAAACGAAATCATTAAGAACCATTCATGATAACTCAAAGGGAAGTTCCTTACTTTTCGAAGCGAGATCAGGATGCCTTAGAATGCGTAGTATAAAGCGAGGTACACCACGGACGAAGACGCATATGCTTGCTGTGGTAAAGTTAGAGAAATGGTGGAACATGCTTTATTAGAATGTGAAGAAATCTACCCAGCTGGGAGTTTAGGCTCCTCTGACCTCCTTGAAGCTCTTCGTTCAGGGATAGCAGGGGCAAAGTAAACAGTCCGCTATTGAGATTAGTAAGAGGCGGTGGAGGTTTGGTGGCAGAAAAGTAGGGAGACCACAACTAACGGAGACGTACAAAACAGAGTTCCCAGTAATGGTTCAAAAAGGTTGATGCTTGGAATTCTTCGTATTCGTTAGTTTGTAAAAAATTCTGGGACATTAGGCAAAATAACAACAAGAGCTTGGTGGCGCAACCCACCACCCCATTTCAAAGGGGACGCTCATTGCATCCATTCATTCATCCATCCATCCATCGTCAATCAGGCGTTAGTTAAAATGGCCTTAAAACGGAATGTCGTAGCAGTTAACTTTTAAATGCGACGCTTAGCATTACTTGGCGAATATTTGCCACTTTGACAGTCTATCTATTCTATCTATCTCTATCTATCTATCTATCTATCTATCTATATATATCATCTCTATCTCTCTATCTATCTAGACTATCTATCTATCTAGCCGCCTACGTCGTTGGTGCTCTCATGGTCGTTTCCTTGAATTGGTAGGTACCAAATTGGCATAGTATTATGACGAACGGAAATGATAGGTCATGACATGAATATCATGACATTTGTGTCATGTAGGTTATGAAACAGCCGCGTAGATCTTGTGCTCTCATGGTCGTTTCGTTAACTTGGTATGTAACTAGAATCGGTTCGGAGATGGGTACTAAGGAAGGAAACACTAAAGGATGCAGTAGAAGTGATAGGCATAAGCATGACTCAGCAAAAGGAAAATGACTCAGCGAAAAAAGATTTATACTGAAACCACTGATATATCGGTTTGGACAAATGATAGGTCATGCCATGAATGTCACCACGTGCCTGTCATGTAGGTCATGAAACAGCCGCCTACGCCCGGTGCTCCCATGGTCGTTTTGTTAACTTGGTAGGCTCCGCACATGCTTCGCATAACATCGATTCCCACAGGGCCTGAGATCTGGGGCGACGTTTTTTCCGTACTCGCAGTATCGTGGGGAACGTAAATTGCACAATACATTTTAAACCAACAATTATACTGCCACAGATGGTATTCAGTCCGTTACACAAAGCACATCAAATCGCCACATCATGACGAGCTATCAGCGCAGCCCACTAAGATTTCTCGGGATCCTGTATGGCCTTTAATCTGGCCTATGTTTGTGCAGTATATATAATAAATAAATAAATACATAAATAATATATAATATATATATATAATATATAGAATATATATATATATTATGTAGTGCAGGGAATACCCGGCGCTGCAGCCACATCGCCAGTCGTCCGGGAGGCACGAGCTCGAGATTGCCTGAGCTGGTCTGCCTTGCTGTTCTCTGTCCTGTATCATATCAGATTCTGGTGGAGGTGTTGCGGTTTTCCCCCATCCTGGAATTACGCACCCGAACTCTGCATCCGTCATGCCTGACGACCCCCAGCCCGACATCCCACCGGCTACTCCAGCCATCGTAGGTGCCGGTGCCCAGCGTCAGCGGGATCTTGACATCTTCTGCTGCACGATGAGAAAGACCTTGAAGATGGCTGGAATCATACGAACGCGCTAGCAACCCAACAAATGGACTATCCCTTCAAGCTCAGAAACGCGATCTTCATTTATCGGGCATCGCCAAGCTCTGGTTCTAAAACCACGACCGCCAATCTCCGCACGTGAGCTAGCTTCAAAACCAGCATTGCGGACGTTTTCGGTCGCCCTGGCGTGCGCAAACTTCGCGCTGAACAACGCCTACGAAGCCGATCCCAGCAAACTGGTGAAACGTTCACCAGCTACAGTGAGGACATCGTTGACCTCTGCCGGCGTGTCCACCCGACGATGGCGGAGGCGGACAAGGTACGTCACATCATGAAGCGCATTTCCGACGATGCCTTTCATACGCTGCTGTCCAAAAACCCAGGCACTGTTTCTCAGGTCATTGAGCTTTGCCAGAGTTTCGAAGAGCTCTGCAGACAGCGTCTTCTCACACGGCGCCCACCTGTGTCCGATGAAAGCCTGGCGAGCGTGGCCGCGGCTCCTGAAATGGACTCCCTGCTTTGCCAGATAAAAGAGTTCGTCCGTGCTGAGGTCGCTCGTCAGATTTCGCTGCTGTTCTCAACCACGCCACCCCCTCGCCTTTGCCGGCCAACCTTCGCCAGGTCATCCACGAGCAAGTTTGCGCAGCTCTCCTTCTGTCCGCGAGACTCCGCCAGTGCCAACTCCCGTTGCTTTTCCCGAGGTGACTGCACCTCTCAGCTATGCCGAGGCTCTCGCGCGGCCCCCACCTCAGGCCTTTGCGCATTCCCATCAGCCGTGCCACTGCGTCCAGCTCCTCAATTCGTTCAGCCGCGGTACCCCCACAGCAGTGGACAATGGCGCAATCCAGTGTGGTCTACCTGGCCCCATTGCACCATTTTACCGTCCCCGCGCACCATCCTACTGCCATCGCTTCGACACTGAACCACACGTTTCCCCATACCCGTCATCCTCCGCGTCTCAGAACCCTGGCCCGATGTCTTTCTACTCCGACCACCCACCCTCTTGTTGACCTCCATTCGCCATCACTTCGACGCCGCTCGCTTTCGCCGATGCGTCGTCGTCGTCCTTCTACGCCTGAACGGAAAAACTAATCGCCGCAGTTCCAGAGGCAAGAACTACGTCACCCACGAACAAGCCAGGCCTCTCTCTTCTCCGACTAATGTTATTGACGTATATGTGGACGGCGTCGCTGCACTCGCTCTCGTTGACACTGGTGCCGCAGTTTCAGTTATTAGTGCCAAACTTTGCCGTTAGCTCAGAAAGTTACGAGCCCCTGTCGACCGTATCACTTCGTACTGCAAGCGCCGACGGCATCACGCCTGCAGCTGCGTGTACTGCTCGCGTTGTGATCAACGGTCTCCTCAAAATCTCGAATTTTATTGCGGATAGCAATATATGGACACTCAAAAGCAGATTTCTGCCGTCGGCGTCGCCGTCACCGTCGCGTGAGGTACGTATGACGTCAATGGAGATGCAATCGTCGCCGCATGCCGAACGCTGTATGTGCGAGTGAAAGGGCGCGAGGGGCGCGCGCTTTCACGGGGAGTGAACGCACGGCTTTACAGCGTTGCCCTGGCTGATGTATGAAACGGAGTATAGGATGGCTAATTTAGCAGTACAGAGTTTTGAGGCACATAACCGTAATCCGTAGCGTTCATTTAATTAGGAATACATATTGTACTGGTTTTTTGCGTTAGTAAATGAAAAATCAATGCGTTAGAAATGGCGTCGAATGCGTTAGAAATGGTGTAGGAAACGCTACACGTTAAAAGAAGCCGACTGAAGCCGCGGCTCTGCAGCCGGCTTTAAGTCAATGGTAATAAAAGGTCCCAACAGATGGCGCGAGAGCAGGGCGAACGCGGTAAATTTGAATTGAATTCAGCAAAATCTCCATTGCATCCATCATGGGAGGAGTGAGAGGGGAGGGGAAGAGCGTGAGGGGAGGGAGGTGGACAAGAGAGGGTGTTACTTATCAGGGTGGCAGAAGACTATCGTCAATTTCGATGCATTTCGCCTGTAAGCAGTAGAACTGCGACAACTTTTTTGGTGCTGTGTTCTTGTTCCCAAGATCTTATTTTGGGCTGGGACTTCCTTTCCGCTAATAAGGCCGTCATCGACTGTTCTTGTGCTGAAGTGGAATTTTCGAATGCTGTGTCATGCCCCACTCCTTGACGCTTGTGAACCTGAAGATAAAGTATTTGTTGCCGAAGACGTTACAATTCCACCGCACTCATCTGCCCTTGCCACAGTGTCATGCAACATTGTTGATGGTGCCATGCGCAATTTTTACGCCATCTGCCATTTTCGCTCGTCACAAATGTTCTCCCGCTGCCTTTCGCTCTTTTGGACGTTCATGCCGGCGTCAGCAGACTGCTCGTCGCCAACCGATTTTCCTGTCCCTCTCACGTTGCTTCAGTGGGGAGTGCGTTGGCCGCGTCCAGTGTGTCGACCCTGCTGCCATCATTGACATGCCAACTGGTTCCATCGCCCCTCATGAGGTCGCCGGAGTGACCCGTAACCCCGCGCAGGAGCCGACTTCGCCCGATGTTTTACATGACTCCACCGCCGACACGTTGACTGTTTCCCAACGCGCCCAGCATCTACACCTTCTCGACAAATTCCGTTCGTCTTTCGGCTGCCAGCATGTTCCTTTGGGCCGCACGTCAACTGTTTGTCATCGCATCGACACGGGTACCAGTGCGCCACTGCGACAAAGACCATATGTGTATCCGCGACAGAGCGCCGTGTTATCGATGACCAAGTAGCTGACAGGCTCAAGCGCGGCGGCATTCAGCCTTAGGATAGTCCCTGGGCATCTCCCGTTGTTCTTGTTAAGAAGAAGGATGGATCGATTCGATTCTGTGTCGATTACCGTCGTCTTAACAAATAACTCGTAAAGATGCTTACCCTCTTCCGAGAATTGACTGACGCCCTTGACTGTCTCCAAGGCGCGGAGTTCTTCTCTTCTATAGACTTACGCAGCGGCTATTGGCAAGTCCCCATAGCACCCGAAGACCAACCTAAAACGGCATTTGTAACACCAGATGGCCTATATGAATTTCGTGTTATGCCTTTTGGGCTTTGCAACGCCCCCGCAACATTTGAGCGTATGATGGACACCTTTTGCGTGGTCTCAAGTGGAAAACGTGCCTGTGCTACTTAGATGATGGGTTATTTTTTCGCCCGATTTTCCCACCAATCTCTGTATGCTGGAGGAAGTGTTACTGGTGCCTAACTGCCGACCGGCCTTCAGCTCAACCTGAAGAAATGCCACTTTGGCGCAAGTCAGCTCACCATCCTTGGCCACGTGGTATCTAAACACGGTATTCTTCCTGACGCCGCCAAGCTCCGTGCAGTTGCTGATTTTCCCCAAACCTTCCTCCGTAAGAGAACTTCGCAGCTTCCTTGGCCTGTGTTCTTACTTTCGCTGCTTCATTCGGAATTTCGCGTCCATCACCGCTCCCTTGAATCAGCTTCTACGGAGCGACTTGAACGATTACGCCAGGTCGTCCGCTTTTGACGATGCCTTCCAAGAGTTGCGTCGTCTACTGACCTCGCCGCCTATACTGCGTCACTTCGACCCGACAGCTCCGACCGAAGTACACACCGACGCCAGCGGTGTTGGACTCGGCGCTGTGCTCGTGCAGCGCAAATCTGGATCGACGAGTACGTCGTTGCATACGCAAGCCGCACCCTCAACAAAGCCGAGAATAATTATTCCGTTACGGAGAAGGAGTGTTTGGCCATAGTCTGGGCACTTGGTAAATTTCGACTCTACCTTTATGGCCGCCCGTTCGACGTGATTACAGATCATCATGCACTTTGTGGCTGTCCATGCACGTTGAAGGACCCCTCAGGTCGATTAGCTCGCTGGGCTTTGCGTTTGCAAGATTTCGACGTGCGCGTTGTCTACAGGTCTGGCCACCGCCACAACGATGCCGACGCGATTTTCCGTTCACCCGTGTCAACCGAAAGCGATAGCTGCCTCTCGGCCGTTGACCAGGTGCTGTCGTTCCCAGCAGGCTGCGACATGGCTTCGGAGCAACACAAGGATGCCTGGATTAGTGCTCTTATCCGCTTCCTTTCAAACCCTTCGACTGTTCCTCCACCTTCTCGATCTTTGCGCCGTCAAGCATCTCACTTCGAAATTCGGGATGGACTTCTATATCGCCGGAATTACGCCTCTGACGTCCGCAAGTGTTTGCTGGTCATACCTCGACATCTTTGTGGTGAAATATGTTCTGCCTTCCATACTGACCCGCAGTGTGCACATGCGGGTGTCTTCAAGACGTACACCCGGCTTCGCTCCAGGTTTTATTCGGTGTGACATTTACACCATTGTGTGCAAGAAACATTCGGTCGTGCCCTCAGTGCCAACGCCGCAAAGTTCCTGCTCAGCATGTCTCTGGTCCACTCCAGCCAATCCCGTGTCCGGCCAGGCCCTTCGATCGCAATTGGCATTGACCTGTATGGACCCCTTCCGAGCACGGCTTCCGGAAACCGCTGGTTAGTCGTCGCGATCGATCATTTGACGTGCTACGCAGAAACAGCCGCTCTTCCTGCTGCCACCGCTCGTGGATATAGCATCCTTCCTCCTGAAAAACTTTATTCTCCTTCACGATGAACCTCGCCAACTTTTGAGTGATAGAGGAAGTGTCTTCCTCTCCGAAGTCGTAAACGCGCTCCTTGCTGAATGTCGCATTGTTCATCGCACTACCACCGCCTACAATCCTCAAACTAATGGTTTGACGGAAAGATTTAACCACACACTTGGCGACATGCTCTCCAAATACGTCGCCTCTGATCACACTGATTGGGACCTCATTTTGCCATTCATCACGTTCGCCTACAACACTGCACCACAGGCGACCACAAACTTCTCCCCATTCTTCCTCTTATATGGTCGCGAACCTTCGACTACCCTCGACACCATTCTTCCGTACAGACCCGACTCATCCGAATGCACGCCCATCTCTGAAGCGGCCCGCGCGCAAAGGAATACCGTCAGCTCGCCCGTTCCTTTACAGCCGTCGACCAATGGCAACAAAAATCTCGACGTGACGATGATCACCCGTATTGTCACTTTCTTCCGGACTCCCTTGTGTGGCTTTGGGTTCTTGCCGTTCCTGCTGGACTCTCATCCAAGCTTGTTTCCAAATATCAAGTACCCTACCGTGTTGTAGCACAGACATCGCCTGTGAACTATATTGTCGATCCTGTCACGCCACCTACGGACCAACGCTGTCGTGGGGCGTGAAACCATCCACGTACAACGCCTAAAGCCGTATACGACCCAATGATTCTATGTTCACCATGAGTCACCAGGATGGCTCCTTTTCCGATGGGGGACGATTGTAGTGAAGAGGAATACCCGGCGCTGCAGCCACATCGCCAGTCGTGCGGGAGGCGCGAGCTTGAGATTGCCTGAGCTGTTCTGGTTGAGACACGCTTCCTGCTGTTCTCTTGTCCTGTATTCATATTAGAATATATATATATATATATATATATATATATATATTATATATAGAACTTGAGCGATGCTACAAGGTAAACAGAACAAGTGTTTAATTCCAACAGTTTCTACCGGTGGACCGGTCATCATTAGGGTTTACAAAAAAGTGGCACTTCGGCACCGACAGTGAGGACAGCAGACGCAGACATCGTGCCTGGTCGTTCTCACATACATCAAACAGAAAGGAACAGTGATGAGAGCGATTGACTCTTTTTTTAGGCGCTTTGACAGATTTACGGCAGCCTTATTGGCAACGATGCACTGCAAGCGGAGGTGGAGTCCCATATATGTAGGGCAAGGAGATCAGTGAAAAAAGGGGAAGAACAAGAAGTCATAAAGCAGAGAAGGGCAGAGGGGCTGAGAGTAGCGGCAGCTTGGTTCCCGTTTACTCTGGATAATAAGGAGAAAAGGGTCGCTGCGCAGTGCCAGAGCGCGTGCGCCGCTGTACCGGGAGAGAGGGCAAGTAGAATGGGGCGAAGGTGGACACAATAGGGAAAGAGCCCGGAAGGGAGACAAAAAAAGGTGGCAACTTTTGGAAAGTAGCACAGTGTCACAAACCACATATATAAAGGAACGGCCCGTTCCAGCGATTCGTGTGGTCCAGCTTAGGAGCGAAAAAGAAAAAAAAACCCGAGGGGTTAGAAAGCGAATGCGACCTTGGGCTCACAGTTTTAGGGGGCCTTTGTGTGTGTACAGTTTTCAACGTTTACCGGACAGCCGACACCACGTCAGCTCGCGCGGATTCTTAGAAGGGGGCAATCGTAAGTCACAGAGAATGACTACTTGAGTGGCAGGACGGATAAAACTGGATTTATTAGCTTTCCGCTCGCCCCCTGAGGCGCACGCGGAGGAAACAACAAGCGGTGGGCAGCGTCTCAATTTTCGAATAAACAGCACATATCCGCTCTACCCTCTCTCACTGCATATTCCGGAGGCACGTCAGGCGACCCGCACTCTCATTAATTCTTTTAGCGTACGTTCCAAATTTATGAATGAAAAAAGATTCTCTCTTCTCGCGTGCACGAGTGTGTTGGAACACACCCGTGCAAGCGAGTACGCTAAAAGAATTAATCAGAGTCCGGGGCAGCTGACGTACCTCCGGAATATGCAGTGAGAGAGGGTAGCGCGGATATGTGCTGTTTATTCGAAAATTGAGATGCTCCCCGCCGCTTGATGTTTACTCCGCGTGCGCCTCAGGGGGCGAGCGGAAAACTAATAAATCCAGTTTCCTCTGCCAGGCCACTCAAGCAGTCATTCTCTGTGACTTATTGCCCCTCCTAGTAATCCGCACGAGCGGACGTGGTGTTGGTTGTCCGGTAAACGTTCGAAAACTGCACACACACTGAGGTTCCCTAAAGCTGTGAACCCAACGACGAACTCGCTTTCCAACCCCTCGGGTTTGCCGGAACGCCGGAACCCAAGGATCCGGCAAGGAACGCCGGAATGGGCCTTGCCTTATATGTGATTTGTGACACTGTGCTATACTTTCCGCAAGTTGCCACTTTTTTGTCTCCCTTCCCGGCTCCTTCCCTAATGTGCCCACCATCTCCCCATACAACTTGCCCTCTCTCCCGCTATAGTGGCGCACGCGCTTTGGTACTGCGCAGCGACTATTTTCTCCTTCCCTGTCCGGAGTAAACGGGAACCTAGCTGCCGCTACTCTCAGCCCCTCTGCCCTTCTCCGCTTTATGACTTCCTTTTTTTCATTCCTTCTTATTCTTCCCCTTTTTTCACTGGCCTCCTTGCCCTACACATATGGGACTCCACCTTCCTCTAGCGCTGCATCCTTGCCAATATATTCAACATAATCAGCCTTTATTTAGGTCCACTGCAGGACGAAGGCCTCACCCTGTGATCTCCAATTACCCCTGTCTTGCGCTAGCTGATTCCAGCTTGCACATACAAATTTTCTAACTTCATCACCCCACCTAGTGTTCTGTCGTCATCGACTGCGCTTACCTTCTCTTGGCATCCGTTCTGTAAATCTAATGGTCCACCGGTTATCCATCCTACGCATTGCATGGCCTGGCCAGCTCGATTTTTTCCGCTTATTGTCAACTAGAATATCGGTTAACCCCGTTTGTTCTCTGATCCACACCGCTCTCTTCCTGTCTCTTAACGTTACGCCTATCACTTTTCGCTCCATCGTTCTTTGTACGGTCTCTAACTTCTCGGCTTCATTGTTTACCTCCTAGTTTCTGCCCCATATTTTAGCACCAGTAGAATGCAATGATTGTACACTTTTGTTTTCAACGACAGTGGTAAGCTCCCAGTCAATATTTGACAATGCCTGCCGTATGCACACCAACCCAATTTAATTTTCTGTAAATTTCTTCTCATGATCAGGGTCCCCTGTAAGTAATTGACCTAGATAAACACACTCCTGTACAGACTCTAGAGGCTGATTGGCGATCCTGAATTCTTGTTCTCTTGCCAGGCTATTTAACATTATCTTTGTCTTCTGCATGTTAATCTTCAACCCCACTCTTACACTTTCTCGGTTAAGGTCCTCAATCATTACCTTTATTTCCTCCCCATTGTTGCTGAATAGGACAATGTCATCCGCAAACCGAAGGTTGCTGAGATGATCGCCGTTGATTCTCACTCCTAAGCCTTCCCAGTCTAAGAGCTTGAATACTTCTAAGCATGCTGTCAATAGCATTGGAGAGATTGTGTCTCCTTGCCTGACCCCTTTCTTGATAGGTAACTTTCTATGTTTCTTGTGGAGAACCAAGGCTGCTGGGCAATCCTTGTAGATATTTGGCAAGACATTCATGTATGCCTCCTGTACTCCTTGATTACGCAATGCCTCTATGACTACTGGTATCTCTACTAAATCAAAAGCTTTTTCATATTCTATGAAAGCCATATAAACAGGTTGATTGTACTCTGGAGATTTCGCTATTTCCTAGTTGATGACATGGATATGATCCATCGTAGAACATCCACTCCTGAAGCCAGCCTGTTCTCTTGGTTGTCTAAAGTCAAGTGTTGCCCTGATTCTATTCAAAATTATCTTGGTGAATATCTTATACAATACAGAAAGCAAGCTAATGGGTCTATAATTCTTCAATTCTTTAACGTCTCCCTCCTTATGGATGAGTATAAGGTTGGCGTCCTTACAGCTTTCTGGTAAACTTGAAGTCGGGAGGCATTGCGTATAAAGGGCTGCAAGCTTTTCAAGCAGGATATCTCGTCCATCTTTGATTAAATCGACTGGTATTGCATCTTCTCCGGCAGCTTTTCTTCTGGTCATGTCTTTCAAGGCCCTTCTAACGTAATCGCTATGTGTAGAAGGAGCCTATGCCTGCTGTTCATCAGTACTTAGAATGAAAGTAGCTGCATTCGAAGTAGTGGTGAAAAGGATAAAGAGCCAATAAGGCTGATGTAAATCTGTCAAAGCACCCAGAAAGAGTCAATCACTGTCACCACTGTCCCTTTCTGTTTGATGTATGTGAGAACGACCAGGCACGTTGTCTGCTGTCTTGACCATCAGTGCCTAAGTGGTATTTTTTTGTAAACCCTGATGAAGACCAGTCCACCGGTCGAAACTGTTGGAAATAAACACTTGTTCTGTTTAGCTTGTAGCATCGCTCAATATATATATATATATATATATATATATATATATATATATATATATTGGGAGTTCCACCCGAAGGAGAAGCATTGAAAGTGATAGTTTTGTCTAGTGTGGCTCTCGAGCTCATCGCCGCCTGTTCTAACAATAACGTTAGCGCCATTTTAGGACCTACGGTATTCGCTCATCATACCTCTGACGACCGAACATCGTAAGTCTTATAATTGTATCTAGCACCGTGTTTTTTAAAAATCTTTTTTTTTTAGTTGAGAAGCATGGCTAGTGTTAGTTGAGTCAACCCACAGAGCGGCACATTCCCAGCAGCCGTTGCCGAAGTTGGTATCAAAGGCAGTGATAGAAGCGCGGCGCACGCCTACTGGCAAATAACGAGTGTCTCTATTTAGAATCAAAAAGGTTAATTCAAGAGTATAGCACAGACCGAGAAGCACATACTCCAAGTAAGCGTGAATGAGATTCATTGAAGAGCGCTACATACTTACGCCACATACCCAGTCCCGCATCTCCAGTGACCTATTATAAAGGCATTCGTACGCACTATCACATTTCCAGTCACCCAAATTGGTCCGAATGTACGTTTCAAACCCTGTTTTCTCCGCACAGCAGGCCGACGCGCTACCCATTCGACCAAGGACTACCCAGAATACCAGGTTTGCGGCAAAACGATTAGATTACATTAGATAGATAGATAGATAGATAGATAGATAGATAGATAGATAGATAGATAGATAGATAGATAGATAGATAGATAGATAGATAGATAGATAGATAGATAGATAGATAGATAGATAGATAGATAGATAGATAGATAGTAAGTAAGAAATGGCATTGCATGTCAGATTAGTCAATGATTCGCTTGTGCAGGACGTGGCCTCCATGCTCATGATGTTGCTGATGAACCACGTACGCGAGCGAATCGACGGTACTTCGACGGACGCCAAGAACCAGCAATTGATTCGAGACCGTGAAGTTGCTGCCGCCGCGGCGACCGCGGCAGTCGAGGCTGTATCCAAAGCCCAGCTGCCTAAGGAGCCCATGGTGCCTGCTTGGATGTTCCGGGAGATGCTGCCCGGAGCCGGAAAAAAGGGAAGCATCGACTTGGACCGGAAGAAGAAGAAGACCGCAAAGAAGAAGAGGGGAGGAGTCGAGCGTGAGAGCCCTTATCTTCTCCTTCCTAAGACATGGTGAAGACTGAACAGATCATGCGATTCTTTCTTTGAGAGCGTCGACGCTGATGCCTAGCAACACGGGCGTTTGCTCCGACGTCCAGGAATTCATTATTGAGTCCAACCAAGTGATCTGTTCAATTTGCCAATCTCTTGTTTCTTTCATAGTTATTTTTCTATGAACGATTACGAATTCTATTTTTTTTCCTTGGTTTCGCCTTTCTGCATCATTTACCACATATCAGTACTGAAAGTCCATATGATTCCTAATTTTGCCAGTGTTTCTAGATCTTGAAATTACCTTTCCGCATCATTTATTCTGTGTCCGTCCCTAAAGTTTATTTTGGACCATCACTTGAAATATTTCATGCAATTTTTGCAAATCTCCCAAAGCTAGTATCAGTAATATATTTATTTCAATTAAGTTGAATTGTGGGATTTGATATCCGGAAACAGCACAGTACGTTATCAGCACCACGTTATACGAGGAATCCGGATAAATTTCAATCACTTAGCATTCCTTTACCAGCTTCCAAAGCAGGGTACAAAAGCGTTCTTTCATTTGTTTCCATCACAATGCGACCGCCATGGCGGGCAATCGAACACTTCACCTCGTGCTCAGTAACTTGACCTCGTGCACAGGCGTCGTTATACACAAGCGTTGTCCAATAAAGACTCAGACTGATGTTCTGAAATCTTAATTTCTGAAAATTATTCGTTGGTACTTTTACCCCTGTCAATATTCTCCGTAGTAAGTAATGTGCACGCGTCCCACCGTTTCTACCTAGCCTAAATAACATGAGTCAAACCATCTTCGGCCAGCTTCCTACAGATCGTCTCCAATGTGTTAACTACGCATTCTTCTATGTCTTGTTCCATGTCGAAGTAACGTCCTTGTTTTACCATACCTTGTGTTTGGCGCAGCATAGCCTTAGTCGCTCTTGCGGCACTAAACTCTAATTAACTAACTAACTGTTTTACCGTTCTCTAAAGAATCGCAACCGTTCTATTAACCGTCTTACAGTTCAGATGCGGCACTCTCCGACTTCTTTATATGCCTCACGATAAAAAAGGGCATTTATTTGACACGGAACAAGCTGTAATCAAGATATTGGAGGTGATTTTTAAGCAGGTGGTCAAAAGATGGCTTTACATATGTTATCTAAACATGATAGAAATGGCGGGCGCGTGCTTTTTTCACTTACTGGGCACCATATAAGACAGAATAAAAGTGCTGATATATTTTTTTTTTCAAAAATAAAATTTTCAGAGCGTGAGGCTCAGTTTTTACTGAGCAACCCTCGTGTTTACAGCACCACAACAAAGTTATTCACAGCTTTAGCCCCAACAGCTGACATATACAACTTTCTCTTTGTGGTGTGACACGCAAAACATTCGTGGTTTTGCTTTACAGCGTGAGCTCTGCAACATACCTACACTTCAACAGACGTTTACACTGTTTGAGGAGCATCTTGCCTTAAGCAATTACCGCCGTCTGTCTCGCTTGCGTTTCCTGTCTAGGAAACTCTGCGCTCTCTACTTTTCTGCCACGAATGCAATATCACACTGAGAACGCACCTGTCGTTCAAAACCCGGAAATACCGGGCGTGCATCGTTGAAAAAAGAAAAGGCATGCATGATAGATAACCATTGTTCTTTGGCGACCAAATGAGCCCCTGAGTGTGCAAACTTTTCTTATACTATACTGCAGCTATAGTAGTTCCTAAAAAGGTTTGCATTTGAATTCCTTCAATTTGACGCTGTCTCTATAACGGTGCGTCCACACTAGCGGGAAAAGCACACGCGGCATGCCGCAGACGGCAGAACGCGCCAACATTGGCGTGTCTGCACTTCCGGGCGCCTTTACTGCCACGACAAGCAAGTTATTTGCTCTGAGCTGGAATCACTGCGGATGAGGTCAGCAACGCAGAGCGAAAGGGGTATGATTCTTTGCGACGTTTGGCAGCGTAAATGAATCGGTGGGTCCCTCATTGATCTCCCGTATTGGCGGCGAGCGACATGCGGAAAGCAATGACTCGGACATCCATTCGCTCAGCGACAGGAAAATTTTGCCGCTAGCCTACATGTTCTCGCAGCACGCACCCGCGACATTACGCACGCCCTTTTCGCGCAAGTGTGGATGTACCTTTGTGGCGATCTTTTGATGCGCCCCCTCTACTAATAAATATATACTGCCGAACGTAATCGTTGATTCTGTGCTATATTCTGTGCATCGTCATCTGAAATTGTCCTCATTGTGCTGAATGGGAGAGGTAAATTTTTACGCTGTTTGATTTTGCAATTCAACCAGCCATCTTCACTTATAAGGAGAAAATATAGTTTAGTTTTTTGTCTTTCGGATGCCAGCACGGATTTAAGAAATTGGCAGTATACTTTTTTTTGTCCTCTTATTGATAAAGTGAGAAATCGAGGGGCTTGCGTCGTCCTCACCCTCAAAGCGAACTCTCTGCCTTATATATGCTTTGGAAGCATTTGCTTCTTTATAGAAGGAGTTTTACTCACTGCCCTGTAATCACAACCAAGTAAAAATGTTGTACTGACCAATTTAAGTATTAGTAACACGTTACCATACCTATTGCTGTCCTTTTCGCAGTGGGGGCTCATGCATAATTTGGCTCACAATAATAAAGCAAGCTTGCAAATATTTTATCATTTTAGCAGCTTTCAGCAGCTAAATGTTCATTACGTTTTTACAACATTTCAAGCTATTGCAGTGCTCGTGCAACCTAGCGCGTGAGCGCAATAACTCTATGAAATGAGCCACCGGCTCTAATCCTCCCTTGAATAGCAAGAAGTTCAGAAGCTGTAGGACACGCAAGGAAATTAGCGTAAGCGTGACGAGAGATTAAGCGAACATGCTGGCGCCATTCGTATAGTTGCTTATGATTAAATGAATAAGTAATTTGTGGGTCACCGATACATCTGTGCCTCTGGATCTAAATCTAAATGATCTTAAGCTTTAACTATAGAGATGATTCAGCTGCTTTTTTTTGGTTATGGTTTCATGTTTCTTATATATCTCCTAATAAAGAGAGTGTGGGTGACGTCCGGGTGGCGCATGCGCACAATCATTGTGTATTACTTGTTGTACCTTCAGTATTTCGGTACTATTTTCTAGTCTACTCACGTGTTCTCTGTACTCACGTGTTCAGTGTTCCTTCTTTACCTTGTATTTCGTGCAGCTTGCCTTGTTCAAAAGGAACCAGTACCAACTCGCCCAGTCCGTTAATGATGTTCATTCCCAATTGTTAAACAATTCACCCTGTTGCCCAGTTGCACCTCCGGAGACCCCAGCACCCCAGCTACCACCGCCGCCCCTTGTTCTGCCATTCCCAGTGCAAGATGCGCCCACCGAGGCTCTGCCTCCTTTACAAATCACCAAGATCCCCGACGAGTCGCCGAAGGTTTCTCCTGAGCAGGAGAAGGAGCCTAAGGAGCGCTCGCCAGATGAGTCAGTTGTAGACATAGCGAATTCCCGTTTCTTAAATCGTGAACTAGGTATTATCTGACAGGAGAGAAGAGAACCCGAAGAGCTTTCGCCAGATGAGCCATGTGTAGAAAAAGCAAAACATATAGTTTATTGCATCATTAAATGAGTGCGATACGGTTGGTTGTTGCTTCAGATATGGCACAAAATGATTGCGATATATCGACTATCGGTGCAGGCTGAGCTGCCCGTACTCTCATCCCGCACTATTATTCCATCTGTTCTAGAATGAGTGCTAAACATTCATTTTTAAACATCACCACAAAAACACGAACTAGGGAGAACACGGGACGAGCGCTGACTGCCAACAACATGGTTATTGAAGCGTGCGGAAATATATACTATTTTCAACTGGCTGAAAGAGAAAAAAAAGAGAAAGGGAAGGCGAGTCATTGTGTGGCAACTCTAGCTGCGCATGCGTTAAAAACATACAACCATACACATGCAACAATACACATAGTGGACACAGGCCACAATGATTAACTTCTAAGTAACTTAAGTTCCTTATCGAAAAGAGCTGTAGAAGGGGCACTTATATATAAGGGCACATTATATAGGGGCACTTTTATCGCAACGAGCTGAAAGAGAGAAAAAAGAAAGAAAAAAGGGTAGCATCAAAAATAAATCTATACAAATCTAACAACACACATTGTAAACACAGGCCAAACTGATTAATTTTTATAGGAACTGAACTTCACTGAACTTCCTTAACGCAAAGCGTTAAAGAAGGGGCACTTATACAAGTGGCTCCTAAGTGATACATTGAAAAGGCCTCACAGATTTCCCTGGCCATCTGATCGCTGTACCTTCTCAACACACGTGTGTCATCTAAGGGGGGTGAACAGCCACACTTTGCCTAATGAGCAGCCAGATTACTACCAGTCTTAACCTTGACACAGTACACATGCTCATGCAAACGTTCATTAAGACAACGTCCCGTTTGCCCTATGTAAGTGCAGCTGCAGGAGGTGGGAATGGAATACACTACGTTGTTATTGCAATCTACAGGCTTGGCGACATGTTGCTTATTGCACAGTCCAGGTGTTCTCCGGCCCTCGTTGTTAGGTGCGGTAAACACCACCCAACTTGTTAGGTGCGGTAAACACCACCCAACTTGTTAGGTGCGGTAAACACCACCTTTACACCAGCCCGGCCTGCGGCTTTCTTGATGCGATGGGACACACCATGTATATACGGGATCGCAACAGTTTTGGTTAAGCTCTCAAGCACTTCGTGCGGTTTCTTGGGGGAACGAACCTCTTGCAATAAAACTCCCGTCAAGGATGGCAGCAGTTGTACTGTATAGCCACTTGCCTTAAGCCGCGGGACTTGATTGGTGAAGCTGCTGGACATCACGTGGGGGCAAGAGCGAACGACAGCATTTCTAAGGGCCCCTATACGGCGATGGAGCACTTCCCCACTTTTGAATGATTGGATGTGTGGGGGAGAGGGTGTTCTTTGTGCCACTTCAATAAAAGTGCCCCTATACAGTGTGCCCTTATATAGAAGTGCCCCTTCTACAGCTCTTTTCGATAAGGAACTTAAGTTCCTTAGAAGTTAATAATTGTGGCCTGTGTCCACTATGTGTATTGTTCCATGTCTATAGTTGTATGTTTTTGACGCATGCGCAGCTAGAGTTGCCAGACAATGACTCGCCTACCTTTTCTCTCTTTTTTTCTCTCTTTCAGCCAGTTGAGAATAGTATATATTTGCGCAGGCTTCAATAAAGATGCTGTTGGCAGTCAGCGCTCGTCCCGTGTTCTCCCTTGTCCGTGTTTTTTGGCGCTGTGTTAAAATGAATGATCGGTACCAACTAGCTCGCACCCAAACCCTTATGAGCGTTAAACATGCTTACGTACTGATTTTACTGGACACGTGTGAAGAGCAGTACCTACATATACGCTATGTCAGACATAACAAAGCAAAGTAACATGGGCGCCATACTTCTGCAAACGTTCTTAACTTTGATAAAGGGAACCGATGGCTTGTGCTACACCAGATATATTTTAGAAATTAGCAGCCAGCGCACCTTCATTAAGCAACATACCTCACTACCAATAAGCCTCAAGGTATGCAGAACCATCAGTCCGACCGTGAACGCTTTTGGTCGCAGAGGTAGCGGTCAAAGTGCTCGTCGTCGAATATTAGTTGCAGTAGTCGTTCACACTCAGTTAGATGGTGTAATCACGTGACTGAAGCAGTGGTGTCTGCTCCCGACCTGGATAGCGTGCAACGTCTCCTTTTAAGCGAATTCTGTTAGCTGCAGAAGAGAAAAATTGTTCATGAAGTTCCTGAGCCACGGGCGCTGGTGGATACGCCCTGTTAGAACATCATTGAAACTGGTCCGCGACATCGATCCGCTGAGCTTCCAAGACGCGGTAAAACATGAAAGCGCCTATTTCGACGGTGCTTGCTGCCACGTCACACGTTGCCCCGCCCACATCGCGCCGATCGCTGCGACTCAGCGACGGCGCGACCAAAATATTGGAATCCCGTCGCGGAGAGCCCTCGACGTCGCGGCGGTCACTGCGCGACGGAATTCGCTGTGTTGCTGATTGAAAATCGCGCCATGTGAAACAACCTTAAATCTCATAACCACTGCTTAAGACAAGCTTAAATTAAATGGATTATTCCTGCTATGGCTGAGTGAGCTGTCTCGAACACGACCATTCCCGCTCGGTTCCACAAGCGTACAGCCGAGCTATGCCTTTCTGGACGTCCACAGTTGGCAAATGTAGCTCCAGTTGCGTCATGGGTGGCTCTACACTGGCGCCACCTGTACACGTGACCCATGCATGATCAAGTAATGGCTTCCTTGTTCTGTTCCAAAGGAGGGTGCAAAGGTAGTATGGTTGCAAATATACAGGGCGTTTCACTTAATCTTAGTCAAACCTTAAAAATACGTAAATGCCACGTACCTGGACACAACCAAGGTAATGTTGTTTACCGTCGCTTGCAGATACTCAGATTATTTTCGAATTTCGCCTAATTAGATAATTAGTCTTAAATAATTATTCAGAATCTCAGTTATTATAGTTAGATGAAAAGTGTCAATGAGAAGATTGTAGAGCAACATGAGAAACTCCCGATACAGCTTTCTGTTGCTCAATACGTGCTACATAAATGTGTTTTTCCTAGCGTGAAATATGCCGCGAATACACGCATAACTGCCGCGCGACTGACCGCTTGAGCCACCTTGCGTTTATTCGCGGCCACCTTAGTTAACTAAAATTTCGTCTTGCAGACGTCCGCTCGTCTGTTCGACCCTTTAGGTTTCGCAGCTCCATTTCTATTTCGCGGAAAGACCCTCATTCAGCTCATTTGGTTAATTGTAGATGACTCGGATAAGGATAATGTGTCGAAACACGCCCAAGAATGTAATGCATAGCGGAAAGAAGTCACTGATATTAACACTCGTCTAGTTCCGAGGCTATGTTTTCACGTTAGCGATTTATAGGCATATGATCTGCATGTTTCTACGGACACAAGTAACACAGCTTATGGTGATGTGTCTTACTTAAGGCAAGACAATGAAGAATTTTCTGTGCGGATGCTCGTGGCAAAACCCCCAATAGCTCCACTCAAACAGCTTTCACTTCCGCGACTCGAGCATTTTTGAGCTTCTTATTCCGCATGTCGAGCTTACTCGCATTACTGGGTGCCTGACTTGCGAAGTTCGTAACTGAGACAGTTCCTTCTTCCATGTGCTACTTTTGCACACATTGAACAATCGCTCTCGGTTAGATTCAAAGTACAGCTACGGGGTGGCAACAAACAGTGAAAATCAGAGCCACTGATATTTGAGAGATTATCGAGTTGTCTTACTTGAACCACTGTTCCAGAAAACAAAGTCCAGTGGACTTAGTTGATCGGACACTTCTCTCTGGTCTCTGCTTTCTAGCGAGATTTGGTGGCGAAGACCGGCTTTGTTAAACTCGTGTGAAGAATGGCCCAAGCAGTGGACTGGCAGTCGCAACATTGTAGAAGGCGAGGCGTTAGAAGTGGATACCTTTTGATTTCCTGCTTCATTTACCTCTGTGCAACAGTCTTCGACTTGGCTAGTCACACTTACTGATTACGAGTACTACGATGTAAGAACATGGGATACTGAAGTTCTTGGCAGTCTGTAGCGGCCCGCCAACCTATAGAAAACAGCCTCTTGCGACGTAGTAGCATGCCGCTTCTGAGAAGTACTGTATTTCCGTCCCTCAGAAGCAGGCATTCAGCCTTCAATCACCAACCGTCCCGAGCACGAAGTGTTCTTATACACAACCCAACTCCCTTTTCTACGACGCACTCAAAGTAATATCGAGGCAGCCCTGCGAGGAAGTCATTAAAACACTTACAGTATAATAAATGTGGTTCACTTGTAACTCATTCTGCGGGTTTAACTGTTTGTCTTATAACTAAATACATTCTAGTGAACTTTCACATCTCCAAAAATATTACGTTCACACTGACCAGGTACAAACAATGTAAAGTTGTTTCACGATGATTTGAACTTGCACGCGACACAAGCTTATTCTATGTGGGAGTATGTATGTACAATAACTCTGCAGAATGGATTACACCGTGGAAGTCAGGAACTCCCACAAAAAGGCGCTCCGCTACCATTGAGATGTTTATTTTTTTTAGAATGTAAGGCCAACCACTGTAACACCACAAATGGTAACGGGGCTTTCTTATTGGGGCCTTCTTATTTATATATTCCTTCGATTGCAGGGAAGAGACCCCATCCGGAACTTACCGTGTAGCCGTACCGTTCTGTGACCGATGTTGCTGCTACATAATTGTGATCCTGTTACTCGGCGGTGTGCTGGCGGTCAACCTCGCCTTTCTCATAGCCCCTGAAGATGTAACCAATTTTTTGTGTAAGTAAACCGGAACTTGACATTCATTATTTCCCGACACTTGGGTCCCAAAAGCCTTACGCTATCGTGTTATGAAACAGCCCACTAACCCTCTATAGCTGGCACAGGCTTTCCTACGCAGCTGAAAACGTTGTTTAATCCATGAATTTGGGTTCTCCTACATCAGCTCGACGCATGATTCATATTATAGTTAAAAACGTCAAGTGCACGAACCTACAGTCAACGACGGGACCAAAGGCTTCTTTTTTTTTATGGCAAACTTGGGTAGTAATAACTTGCCCCCGTAAGCTTTCTGTTGTCACATGCGCCTTCACAATTCCTATCAAAGGCTCTATAGAAGCAAGTGAACAATATTACTCTCTGTGACACATTTCAACATAAGGTACATACTTCCATGGGTAGCTAACTAATGGCTGCATAAAATTTTGCCACCTAAATTTTGGACCACGCAAGAACCCCACTAGTTTAAGACCCCGCCTCATTTAGTGTAAAATTAGATTTAGTTTATTGTTTGGAAATCTTCAAGCCCGGCCGTTAAGTCAGGTTGCAAGAATTCTGTTCTATGGTTGGTTGCCGCTGCAGGCGAGCTGGGTCTTGAGGAACGCAAGAACGACTCTAAAAATGCCCGGCTCTACGACATGGACGCAGACAACGACACTGAAGTAGAGACTTTGGGTCAAAGTTCCGGCCTCTGGCGGATTAGTGGGAGGAACGACAAAAGCATATTCGACATCGAGGAGGCCGAGCACGAAGACGAGCCGCCGCCCATTCCGCACAGTGACGTATTCGAGTCGGAAGAGCAGCCGTCAGTCGCTCACGCTGCCACTGAAGCGTCGTCGTCAGGGGTTGTCGAAGCCCCTTTTGCGGAGAAGGAACGTTGCTCACGCGGTAATGTACCCAAAGTTAAGGAATATCACTAATCTAAGCCGAAAAGCCGAACAAAACACGTCCCTTTTGACAACAGCATGTTCTAATCACGTTAACGTTTACAGTGGTCTCCGGTTTTGATAACATTGCGATAGCAACTATGCCAATGCTCCAAGCACCGCCGCCCCTCTGTTGTACCCCATAGAATTTCAAACAATAATTACTAGAGGGAATTCTAGCGCTGTGATCGTTCAGCCAACATGGGAATGATGGTTAGATTACGGATTTGTCTGATCTTCGTGCTTATGACTTCAGACGTTCCTGTGGCTTCGTTTGTTTCTTATGCTTTATCTGTTATAACTGGCCTAAATTTGAAAGTAATTTATACTTCTTTAAATTCAGAAGGCAATAAGACTCTCCGAACACGAATAATCGTTGATAATGGTAGATTGTACCACTTGTCCGTCCGTGCGGGGTATAATGGCTTGAATATCGGGATTCTGTGCTAGAGGTCCTATGTTGGAATCCTGCCATCAGAAATTTTTTTTTACAATTGTTTAAGCAAACAATTACAAAGTTTAAGCAAACTCAGGAACAAGCCATCATTCCCATGCTGGCTGAATTGCCCTGCTTTTAGCTCCCTCAGACACTAGCGCCGGATTTCCCTCTAGTAGTGACTGTATGAAACTTTATGATGTATCCGTCGCGCTGTCCGCGGCAATAGTGACAGAGCACGGGCCATGCAGCCGATTGCAGTATGCCACGGGATCAGCATTGTGTGCGAGGAAAGGCGTGCCACGGAGTCAGCTAGGAATGCGCACTGTCTTGCCACTCGTTTAGCGTTGCAGTTCATGTGATCTCATGAGCTTCGGAGAAGCGGCACAGTAGACAGATTTAGTATAGTGGGCGCAAGACCCTTGCGCACCCAAGGGATATAAAGTATTGGGTACAGAATGTGCATGCGCAGAACGCGTTAAGGAGCTTGGAAGGGCCGTAATTTGGCAGCGCTGCTATTTTCGATGCTATTGCTTTCCTCGCTTTTCACGCTTCGTCAGTGGTCAGAACGACGCCCCGCCCAATTTATCAGCGAGATCAGGCATCGTCGCAGCAATACAAACGGTGAAATGACTTTTCGGGATTAGAGGACCAAGTATCGTCTTTTTTTTTTGTCTTTAATATTGTGACTGGCTGTCTGTACTGACGCTATCAGGCCCATGGAGAAAAGAAAGAAGAAACAGTCAACTAAGGGTCGACCCTAAAAAGAGCACAGTCAGCTAAGACGTTGCGCTGCTGAGCACGAGACCACGGGATCGAATCCCGGCCGCGGCAGCCGCATTGCGATGGAGAAGAAATGCAAAAACCCCAGTGTGCTTGCCTTGCAGTGCACGTTAAGAAACCCCAGGTGGTCAAAATTAATCCGGAGCCCTCCACTATGGCGTGCCTCATAATCAGAACTGGTTTTGGCACGTAAAACCTTAGAAAGAAGAAGACCCTAAAACGAAAATGCATATAGGGGTGGTTCAAATGACTCGATGAGTAAGTATTGATTATGTCTCTTTCAGTCTGTCTTTCATAATCATTGCTCGCTCATTTCATATAGTGTTCGCATCGTATTTCGCGCCGAGTTAAGTCGACCATCTCTTCTTTTGCATCGACATTTCATGAACACTATCTTCTGTTTTTGGCTGGGATTCAACGTTGTCAAGTAACGCTCCCTCCTGTAGTTAGGCATGCGCCGAGGCCGGGCGTGCGGTGCACATCTTGCCCATGGTGTAAGATATACTCTTTAGGTGGGCTAACTTCTCGGCTTGCTTGCGAGTTGCGATCGACCAGATAAAGAACGTAGGAATGGCGGACGCCGATAGACGCGGTGACGGTAGGGCATACCTATCGTAGGAACGACGCAACTTCAGTTAGAACGCAGGCGAGACCTTGCGCTGACAAGGAAGCTGCATTACAGAGGGCCGCCACACCCTCCAGCATCAGCTAGCCAAGACGCAAGTGTTCCTCCAGACCAGGCACACGGCTTATGCAACACACTGTGGTGCCCCATCCTGACGAACGGGTGGAGATGCACCTGTGACTGGACCGACTAGCCGGGCTTCGCTTGGATTACAGGAGCACGCTTCTCCCGCCCGTAGCGTGGAAGTACAAGCCACAGCGCGTGCATGCCCTCGCCCCCACGCTTTCCCCCCTCACCGCGGTGACCTACTTTCGCGCGTCACTCAATCATTTCACATTTCCCGCGAAGCACCGGTTGCTTTACCAACGGGAGATAAAAACCAATAAAACTATTTCTGTCAAGAAGTTGCGTCATCCCGCCGATAGATATCCGCTGCCGTCAAAGGGCCAATAGACGCGCGCCGCTACTACTTTATCTGGTCGATCACTTCTCACGAGTGTCCTCCCCTGAAAAGTATATATATCTAACACCACGCTCTTGCCTTTACTACGACACGATGGCGTGACCATGGTAGAATCCCCTGTATTCCCTTGGATTCTCTTCTTGTTTATTTATCTTTTATCCGGACATTAAGGTTGTCACTTGAAACTTCCTGCTAAATGGCCTTCTTCATGTTCAGGAGTAACAAAAGACGCCACTGGTTGCCGTGGCAGTGTTTTGCGTTCGAAATACCAGATGGCGCCACTGCGTTTAGCGTTGGCGATCCATTCACCAAGCAGAGCTCTTTACTTAATGTGCCTCCGTGGACATCACATGTGCATGCCTTCGAGTACATGCACATAGCGTGGCCGTAGTCGTTTCCCGTGCGCCTACGCATGCAGACGAAATGCTAAACTAACAGTTTCAAGGGAACTGGCAGGGGGACTCGGGTAGTGCAAGCATGAAACTCTCTCTCTCGGACAAGGACGCGAGCGCTCGCCACTTTCGGCACTTTTATTCGTTCTTTTTTTTTTCTTTATTGCGATAGGAATTATATCGACACTCCAGGCGCATTTCTGCCGTCGCCATCGCCGTGAGGTTCCGTATAATGCCCAAGAGTGATAAAATCGTCGCCGCGCGCCGTATGCTGTATGGGCGAGTAAAATCGTGCGACGGTGAGCCGGCGATCGCGGCTCAATCTCGCGCACGCAAGGGAAGGAAGCACTGAGGAACCGCGCTGTCTCCCGTTGCGCGCAAGGCTCCGGGGTGAGGGTAGGGGAGGAGGGCGTTCTACTCCGGGCGGCCAGAGCGGCCGCGCGCGCCCGCCGGCGCCGCCAGGCTCCGGGTGGAGGGTAGGGAGAGGGGGCGCGTTCTACTTCGGGCGGCCCGTGCAGCCGCTGTGTCTAAAAAGCCATTTGCGACGGGGACAGAGTCCGCCTTGCGATTTGTCTCCGCAGCATAGTTCGCGTTGATGCGAGCGGCTGTACGAAGACCAATTCGCTCGTTGCTGCGGCCGCGTTTCCACATACCAGCGTTTTGACAGCGAATTTCCGGGGTCATCGAGTGAGATGTGTTCGTCTTTGCTTGTGCGCGCGCGACACCACGATTGTCAATGTACATAGTATGCCTATGTTTACTACTTTACACAGCTGACAAAACTGTTATCCTTACTTCGTATAGCTGTTCATTAAATAGCTATCGCACTCGATGCTTTGCCTATGGGGCAAAACGGCGACATTTCTCGATTTGTTACTGCGATATCAATTATATGGACACTCCAGGCGCATCTCCGCCGTCTGCGTCAGCGTTCCATGGGGTTCCGTATGAAATCCAAGTGCGATATCATGGCCGCGCGTCGTATGCTGTATGTTCGAGTGAACGCATGCGAGGGTGAGCCGACGGTGGTGGCTCGATTTTGCAGGCGCAAGGGAGGAAGATGGTGACGAAGCGCGCCGTCTTCCATCACGCGATAGGTACCGAGTGCGGGGGCGTTCTACTCCGGTGGTGGCTTTGTACGGTGCGGCCAAACGCGGCCGCGCGGGCCCTATCTTGAAAGCGATCTAGTTTGAAGTTTATTTAACGCAACCAATAAAATGTATACATACATATATGTATCTATATACAATAATATATACTATGTGTATACTATAATACTAATGTAATAATATATATATATATATATATATATATATATATATATATATATATATATATATATAATACACATATGCATGTGCATAATAGAGGCGTACTCTGTTCCCATCTACGATGGGAACAGAGAGCGCCTAGTGCTGATAGCTTCGTGGGCGCTGTGTTCGCCCCGCTTAGATCGCGCTTAAGTGAGAGGCTGCTCGAAGGTCAATTTGAGCTCTCCTACGGTTGCGCTTTCTCACGCCAGCGTTTTGACTGCGAGAGCCCGCGGTCATGGAGTGAGCTGTGTTCATGTTTACTTGTACGCGCGTTACACCGTGCCCGTTAAGTTGTTAGTAAGTGTTTACAAGTTTGTATGGCCGATAATATTACTATCTTTACTTGGTATAGATATCTAATAATTTTCTATCGCAGTAGATGCTTCCTCCTTCGGGCGAAACTGCGACATTTTTGTTCCAAGGTATTTAGCATGAACATATCAAGTCCTACGCGAATTTCGCAATTTGAGGCAGCAGTCTGGACACAAAGGCACACTTGCGTGTGACGCATCGGATGGCGTGCCAAAGGCAGAAGCCATTCTTGTTTTTGCCAAGCGAGACCAGGAACGCGACTGCTATCTGAACCGCGAAGCTTCCACACTAGCATGCTAAACGGAATCAGTGACATCTCATGCAGGGTTCATCTTTGTGCCGAGACTGCCATTACGGAATGCAAAATCAGCGTAGCGAGTGCCAACTTTATGAATGAATACCTCGAAACACAAGCGCTCTAGCAGTACCCAAGAAAATGAATTTGTCTTCGGATATGATTGTCTACTATTGCCTATTTTATTATTTCTTACCTTATCCGCTGAATTAAAGAGTTAGTCTGTCTACAAAAGCGAAAAAAACCACCTGTGATAGCAGCTAGCATTCCTTTATGATAAACTAACTTACAGTTCCAGTTTAAAGAAAGCGTATACACTTCAGCACAATGATTTGCACGAGAGTAGAACGCCGCGTGAGCTAGAATACGCTCTTGATGTACCAGCGCAAAGAAAATGTACAGACAAGAATAGAAGGGAGGACACAATTGTTGTCTTTCAACTGAAAGTAAATGTTCATAGCTATTATCATGATCGATAACATGGCTATTTCTATAATGCTCTGTTTCGGACAGCGGGATAACGTGCATCGACGATTAGGTGTCTTAAAGATGTAAGGCTAGGAATGCCGAGTGATAGTATAACTACATATGGCAACTGCATTTATGCACGAATTTTTAGGAAACTGCTCACGCGGTGAAAAGGAGGAACCCTTAATCGAAAGGGAGACGCAACAATACCCAAAGCCTACCGTCTCGACGTCGTACTTGGAACACGACGACTGGTTCCGTGTTGCCTGGGACGCCCTCCAGATTACCGACAAACCTGCCGAGCTTGACGACCAGTCCGGCAGTTTCCTCGATAGAGCATTGCTCAGGCACCTAAGCGCCAGGAGGACCATTTGGCTTGCACCTAGTACAAGTAAGTCATGCATGTGTGTTGTTTGAATAGTTGTGGGGAGCACGAGTTCGCGCGTAAACCATTGCCGTCCACGGCAGCCGCATTTAATGGAGGCGAAACAATAAGACGCTCGTGTACTTTGATTTAGGTGCACGTTAGATAAAACTTAATGTGGTCAAAGTAATCCGATGCCCTTCAGTAGGTCGTTTCTCATAGCCCCAGAGTTGCTTTAGAATCAATCAATCAATCAATCAATCAAATTATTCAATCCGTCAGTCAATCGATCAATCTTTCTGTCTATCGATCAGCACTAGTGATGGCGTTTGTGATGTTGAACCGAAAATGTCGAGGTCGCGGGTGCGAATCCCGGCCACGTCGGCCGCATTTAGAGGGGGGCAAAATGCGAGAACACCTGAGTACTTGGATTTAGGTGCACGTTAAAGAAATCCAGGTGGTACAATTTTTCCGAAGTCCCCCACAATGACATGCCTCATAATCAGATCGTGGTTTTGGCACTTAAAACCCCATAATTAAAAAAATGTGAGATCATTTTATCTAGTTGGTAGCGGTTTATCTTCAGAAGGATCAGCTAACTTTCACAAAAACATCGCTCAAAGTGAAGCGCTAGATGAGAAAAAGTTGGATTTTCGATTACTTCAAAAATATAATTGGGAAACATGCCTTGCGCATGTGGTAATAGACAGGGCATACGACACTTTTCTTCGTGTCTTTACGGAAATGGTCGAATTTGTAAGGAAACCACAGTTAATCAGCGAAAGCAGGAACGCCCTTTGAATAACAAAAAGGTCTTAGCAGCTAACACCTAGGAATGTTGCACTATACGCCGAATAAGCTCGTGACAAGGCATGTAGGATAAATCATGCTTAAAGGTGAAAAAATTTTTGTTTGAAATTGCAACAGTCACGGTTGAGTTCCTTAAAAACCTTGATGGCGGTTACTGAGGTCAGAGATTCCACATGTGAGAGCATGCTTGGAGTAATTAATAATAAGTTCGGAGTTGCATGAGTAACTCTGGCTGTCTAGTTTAACTCAATATTTTGCTGCGGCAAGTTATTCCACGAACATCGAAACTAGAACATTTACCTTTACCCAGCCTGTTCCTGATTTAGTATTTTACCACCGTGTACTGAAGACGACATCCAGTGTATCCTGTTCAGCTTCAACCGTAGCCCCGGGGCTTGATGGTACTTGGCCCGAAGGGTAGGCGAATGCATGATAAAACATTATGCTCTATAAATAAGGCTATGTTCAAACTCTATAGTCATTGATAATTACGTTTATCTCAATAATTTTCAACGTCATAAATATTACTCAGTGCGCAAATTTAGTACGGCGGACATCAAGGCGCAACAGTTTCCTCACTGCCTCCTGAATGATTGTTGAAGATGTTTACGGTATTGGTTTTCAAGCTAAAACATGTCGCCTAGTGTCCAATTTGATGATAACCACATTGAAGGAGCGAGTTTAGTTTAGTTTTCTCCTTCGCACTGCATTTAGCTATTATTACTCGTTTATTGCTTAATTTCTGTAGCTCTTCATGCAAGCCTCACATTGTTCAAACTAGGCTAGTGCTGGTATGCTATACGACAATAACATGTCATTCAGAGTGTTGACCTGGGCCACACGTTGCTAAATAATAGAATGAGAAGAATATTAAACGTACCTGAACTCTCTATACGCCGAAAACATCACGTCACAGTATTTTACAGCGGAGCTGTTAAAGCCTCGCTAGGTTGGTCTTGTCGTGCGCAGCATCGCCGAGCTAGGAGAGAGTGAAAGCCGAGCATAGGAGGAGAGCCAGTGCAGAGAGCGAAAGAGACAGAGTGAGAGAAACTAAGAAAAAATAAAACGAAAAAAAAAACTTGCTTGGCGAGGCGGCATACAAACCCGGGTAACCACGTTCCGAAGACGAGCGTCATAACCACTGCGGTATACACCCACGCTTGCAGAACATGCATTTCATCGTCATCGTCATCATCATCATCATCATCATCATCATCATCAGCCTAAATGTATGTACACTGCAGGACGAAAGCCTCTTCCTGCGATCTCCAATAACCACTGTCTTCCGCTAGCTGATTCCAACTTGCGCCTGCAAATTTCGTAACATCATCACCTTAGCTAGTTTTCTGCAATCCTCGACTGCGCTCCCTTCTCTTGGTATCCATTCTGTAACCCTAATGGTCCACCGGTTATCCATCCTACCCATTGCATGGCCTGCCCCGCTCCATTTTTTCCTCTTAATGTCAACAAGAATATCGGCTATCCCCGTTTACTCTCTCATCCACACCGCGTTCTTCCTTTTTCTTGCCGTTAGGCTTAACAATTTTTGTTCCATCGCTCTTTGTGCGGTCCTTAACTTGTTCTCGAGCTTCTTTGTTAACCTCCAAGTTTCTGCCCCAGATGTTAGCACCGGTAGAATGCAATGATTGTATACTTTTATTTTCAATGACAGTGGTAAGCTCCCAGTCAGGATTCGGCAATGCCTGCAGTATGCACTCCAACCTAACTTTATTCTTCTGTAAATTTCTTTCTCGTGATCAGGGTCCCCTGTGAGTAATTTACCTAGATAAACGTACACTTTTAGATACTCTAGAGGCTGACTGGTGATCCTGAATTCTTGTTCCCTTGCCAGACAAATGAACAATACCTTTGACTTCGGCATATTAATCTTCAACACCAATCTTACGCTTTCTCGGGTAAGGTTCTCAGTCATTTTTTTGCAATTCGTCCCCATTGTTGCTAAATAGGACCATGTCATCCGCAAACCGAAGGTTACTGAGATATTCGCCGTTGATCCTCACTCCTAAGTCTTCCCAGTCTAAGAGCTTGAATACTGCTTCTAAGCATGCAGTGAATAGCATTGGAGAGATTGTGTCTCCTTGCCTGACCCCATTCTTGATAGGTAACATTCTACTTCTCTTGTGGAGAACCCAGGTAGCTGTGGAATCCTTGTAGATATTTGCGAAGATATTAGACAGTTTTAGTATTGCGGAAATGGCACCACGCTAAACGCAATAAAATAGCGGGGTCAGACTGCGCATGCTCAGAACGCTATTTCAGTTTTGCGGATAGCGTGCGTCCGCTATTTCTGAAATATAGTGGAGACGCTAAACGCTCGCTAAGTTTTTAGCGTTGCAAACATGGTGGCACCCTCGGCTCGAACGCTTGACATGCAGGCTCGTTTCAAGGCTTGGCGTGGATCAACACGGCTAGTTTGGTTGTCGAGCTGCTCAGTTTGCTGCTTTGACTACTCGCAGCTAGATGGTTTTGCGCTTAGCGGCGCATCGTTGTCTTACGCTATACTAAAACTCTATCGAACAGCGTTCCGCAAAGATTTAGCGTGCGTAACACGCTAACGCTAACGCAAGCATTTTCCGCAATACTAAAAGTCTCTATTCACGTATGCCTCCTGTACTCCTTGATTACGCAATGCCTCTATGACTGCTGGTATCTCTACCGAATCAAATGCCTTTTCATAATCTATGAAAGCCATATAGAGAGGTTGATTGTGCTCCGCACATTTGTCGATTACCTGATTGAGGACATGAATATGATCCATAGTAGAATATCTCATCTTGAAGACAGCCTGTTCTCTTCGTTGACTGAAGTGAAGTGTTGCCCTTATTATATTGTAAATTATCTTGGTCAATTTTTTATACAATACTGAAAGCAAGCTAAGGGGTCTATAATTATTCAATTTTTCTCCTTAGGATTATTATAATGATGGCGTTCTTTCAGCTGTCTGGTACACTTGAAGTGGTGAGACATTGCGTACAAGGGCCGCAAGCTTTTCAAGCATGATATCTGCTTGCTGATATCTGTCCATCTTTGATTAAATCGACTGTTATTCCATTTTCTCCAGCGCCTTTTCCCCTGGCCATGTCTTTCAAGGCCCTTCAAACTTCATCGCTAGTTATAGAAGGGGATTCTCTATCCTGCCCATCACTACTTCGAATGAGAATAGCTTGGCTGGTCTGGGTACTCTTTAGGTCAGTATAGAATTCTTCCGCTGCTTTTACTATGTAATCAAAATTTCGGATGATCTTACCCTGCTTATGTTTCAGTGAACATCTTGTCTTGTCCAAATTTTCTTCTGATTGATTTCAAGCTGCGTCCATATTTTACTGCTTCCTCAGTCTTTCCCATGTTACAATTTCATATATCCCTTACTTTCATCTTGTTGATCAGTTTTGACAGTTCAGTGAATTCTATCTGATCTCTCGAGTTTGCCACTTTCATGTGTCGAAGTTTTTTTCTTAGATCTTTTGTTATTTGGGAGAGCTTATCTGCTGGTTGCCCTTGGTGCCTTACCTCCCACTTCAATTGCTGCTTCTGAGATCAACCTAGTTATGGTTTCATTCATTACCTCAATGTTGTCTTTATCTTCCTTTTCTAAAGCTGCACATTTGTTTGGCAGCACCAGTCTGAATTGGTCTGCTTTTACCCTTACTGTGTCTAGGTTGGCCTGTTTCCTCTTGACTACATTCACTCTTTCTCTCTTCAAGTTGAGAGAAATCCTAGACCTCACTAACTGTCACTGCACTTTACCCTACCTAACACTTCTACATCCTGCCCTATACTGGGATCGGCTAAGATTATGAAATCTATTTCATTCCTTGTTTCCCCATTGGGGCTTTTCCAGGACGACTTCCTGGTACTGCGCTTCCTGAAGAAGGTTTTCATTATTCGGAGCCTATTCTTTTCCGCGAATTCTGCTAAGATCTCTGCTTTAGTTCTCCTAGGACAGATGCCCTAGTTGCACTTGTTTGTTCCGCTGCCTGCTTTTCCCCCACTTTTGCACTGAAGTTGCCCATGACTAAAGTATATCGAGTTTGCACCTTTGTCGTCCCTAATCCCACACATCTATAGAACTGCTATATTCCTTCTTCATTGTGACTGGAGGTTGGGTTCATTTTATACCTCCTATTCAGCGTTATTACGATTACTGCCATCCTCTCATTAAGGCTGTAGAATTCATCAATGTTGCCTGCTACGTCCTTATGGAATAGAAATCCTACCCCAAATTCTCTCTTATCTGGAAGACCTCTGTAGCAGAGGACGTGGCGGTTAGTCAACACTGCATAAGCATCACCAGTTTTTATAACCTCACTAAGGCGAAGAAGATCCCAGGTAATGCCTGAGCTGAGCCCGGCTAAGCTAGTCTCAGTCGAGAGGTTGCGCATGCTGAACGTTGCCAGGTTCAATTTCCAGTGGCGGCCTTTCTGGACCCAGATATTCTTAGCACCCTGGAACATGCATTGATTGGATCCCGATGCTTGAATTAGTTAGGAAATTTGCAGGCGCAAGTTGGAATCAGCTAGCGTAAGACAGGGGTAATTGGAGATCGCAGGGAGGCGCCTTCGCCCTGCAGTGGACATAAATATAGGCTGATGATGGTGATGGTTATATTGTACCGACGATTGTAACACAACTTGATATTGGCGAGAGAAAGAAAAAAATGAGAGCGAGAGAAAGAAAGAAAAACAAACATAAACTTTCTTGGCGAGGCGGGATTTGAACCCGGGTACTCACGTTCCAAAGGCGAGCGTCGTACCCACTACGCTATATACCCACTTTTTCTTTCTTTATTGCCGGGCTTCGACACAGTACAAGAAATGAACACACAACAATAGACAGTACGCCAGATCGCTCAAGTGGGCAAAATGCCACTGCGGCCAAGTGTTGTTATTTTAAAATTCCCTGAGCACTACCAAAGGCTCCAGCCTTGACAGCCACTCAGGAACATCTGTTTGTACTTTCAATATCTCAAGAAACCTGTGCGCACTTTCGCGGAAGTACATGCGTGCTGGTCTTGCGTCTGGGTCACAAAAATAGCCAGCCATTCTGGAGCGCCATATACTGTGGAGGCCCGTCAGCATAATACGCTATATATCCACGCTTTCCGAGCTCTGCTGTTTCATCATATTGCACAAGCGTGGCACTGGCCTATTTTTTTCGTAGAATTTATCGTTACAATCCTGTTTCAAAAGGTACGGTTCTTCTACCCCCCGATATATTTATAGAAAACAGCCACCATCGTGTTCACGTGACGAGACTAAAGCCATACCACACATCTTTCATTGCGGATGTGTAGCTTAAGCACCGGGACGGTGCTTCTACGGTCGCGGGTGATGATACGGAGCAGCCGACACAGTGTGCCTGCACTAAGGAGAAGGAAGACGAGGTGTTCCCACTTGATATAGAGTAGCCATCTTGGCCTCCGTTAGCTTCCCTGTAAATAAATTGTTAATAGCCGTGGGCATCAACTACATGTAAAATATGATCTTGATTTGACCACCACTATAAAATATATTTCAAAACTTGTCGCACTAACTGGTGTGCTGACTGTTTTTGCGAAAAACCTGTACCTAACGAAAGCACCTTCCCTCCTCCATAACCACCATCACTGATATAACAAAAATTTAAAAAATTACTCCATCTCCCGCTAAAGGGAACCATGTGTGGATGCGAAGCAGCGGGGAGATGGTTAGCTTGAGCGGGAGATAGTTTCGCGGCAGCGGCTCGAGCGCTCATCGCGGCGCTGCACAGGAGAGAGAATGAGGCGCGCGCGCTCCGTCATTTTCATACCGCGGAACTACCGTGGCGCCCCCAGCGGAGTATGCAACTGTCGCACCACCTGTCGTGCGCGCCGCTCCGAATTCCTTGAGAGAAAGGGGGGGTAGCGTAGGAGAGGAGAGAGAGGGGAAGGGGACGCGCATGCACTGTGGGAGTGTGGGACACGGGCGCCCCTCCGCACTGTATAGAGGATTCCTAGAGGAGAGAAAGGGGGGAGCGTAGGAGAGGAGAGAGAGGGGAGGGGACGCGCATGCGCTTAGGTGGTTGAGGACGCCGTGTGAGGGACCGACAAAGCCCCTCCATAAGCTGATTCGCATCTAAAAAAAGACGAAGGGGTCACACAAAAGGCGTGGACGAAGCACTTACTGTCATCGAAGCCTGTATTGCACGTACGGCAAAATTTAGAGGACGCTTAAGCTTCGCCTTTCAGAGTCGAACGCGATAGCGTTATCGGGCTCCGTTCGCATCACATCTTTCTTTATGAGTAAGCTTCACTGCAACACACAACGTGAGAAAGCCAGCTTACAAAGACCAAGGTTACACGTATCCCCTAAAGTCTGCTTTACGTTTAAACACAAATGCATTGCTGAGAAGGCATTTTCACAGGACCAATTTAAGCCGTCGTAAATCAAAATGTAAAGGCCCTAGGACCTTTTTATTATTTTACAATTGTTTGCTGTTGCCCCGAGGCGCGCGCTTGTCCAAAATTTAGAATGGCCTCGGTTTTCAACATTCCTCTCAATGTTTCATACAACCAAAGTAAAGCGAAACACCATCAGAATTGAAGGACGCTTATGCTTCGCCTTTAAGAGTGGAACGCGATAGCATTCAAAGATCTGTGGCTGCTTATCAGACTTTCTTCTCGTATATTCAAATTACAATCCAACGCTATCACGCCTGTAGGTTGTGATTAAGTTGTACTTTACGGTATTTCTGACGGATTTTACTTTGAGAATTTCAGTTTTTATTCACTAGTGCCTTGCGCCCCGCGGAAGGCCTGTGTTGTCGGGATGGTTCGAGATGATGTGGTTCGGCATGATTATTTCCGCCAGACGCCGATGCTTAACGCCGACGTCGGATTTTCTGCGACACGAGGCTCTTAACGCTATCGCGTTAAAATGCGAATGCGCCATAAGCGAGAGAAGAGCAACGGGCTTGCAAAGCCCGAAGCGATAGTTTGGCGCAAGTTTATACAGGCGATAAACACGCGATTTAATACGAGTGTAGAGCCTTTGATAGCAGGGCTTATCCTGGAGCCTGTTGTCAGACATATATACTTGTACAAGTACCACGTCGCAAAAACAAACATGAAAAAAAAAAAAACACCTTAGTGATGTGCGTTTCTGTGTCCTCGATTTTCTGAGCCGTCATACTTATAATGATATCCCACTCGTGCATGTATGTATCACCATTGTTGTAGCAGCAAGAATCTCATCAGTTTTTTTTTCTTTTCATTTCACATTTATCCAGATAACGGTTTAGTGTAATGCACTGATTAAAAGTGTAGTTCACAACCGCACCGAGAGCAATGAGTTGATAATATTGTGCAGTTTTACGCGCCAAAACTCTGGTCTGATTGGGAGGCACGCCGTTTTGTGGGACTCTAAAATAATTTTGGCCACTTGATGATCTGCAACGTACACCCAATGCACAGTGACCGTGCGTTTTTGCGTTGCATGGCCATTGCAATATGGCCGCAGCGGCGTTCATTGAAGCCGCTACCTCCAGCTCAGCAGGGCAACGCAACAGCTGCTGAGCTATCTTTACGTATAGCAATGCGCATTATAGACACCCCCGATTTGCGTGTTGCTGGCAGGGTTGACATATAAGTGGTGATACTTGCGTGAGTACGCGCTCGGGGCCGTTGCACAGCAAGGAAATTGCGTCCCTTTAACGCCTATAATTGCCACTCAGTTCTGACTTCGCATTTTGCCCAGTTCTTTTCCTCTCCTTGGCGGCGCTTCTATAGCAAGGCGTTAGTATTTATCAGATCACCCAACGGGTGCTGAACTCAAGGCGTCGACATGTTTTGAGCAGTGGGTAAGGACGTGGTATACGGCGCGAGAGAGCGTAAGTGGAGTGACGTCAAAGAGGACGTGAAAGGCGGCGTCTGCACCGGAGAGGGGAGCGGTAAAGAGTTGGTTGAGGAGAAAGGAGTCGCCGCGGTAGGGGCGGAACTTATTCACCGCGGTGACGCATTGCATACATGTGTAGCTCGCCGACGCGCTGTTTACTATCACTTGTGGGGAATTTCTTGGAAAGCAGGAAATTTCGCAAGTCATGCGTAAGTCACAGCCATAGATGCAGTTCACTGCAGCCGATCTTCGAATAAGAGGAGGGAGAATAAACGATAGCTACCCGTCGTGGCGGCGTAGTCTCTCTGGCATTGCGCTGCTAAGCCCGAGGTCGCGGGATCGAATAAATGCCACTGCGGCCCAACATCGAGGGGACGAATAGCAAAAAAAAAAAAAAAAAAATGACGGGGGGTGCGCAGAACTTTCTAAGAATGTGGAGGCAACAGCCAAGTTGGACCTTCTTGCAGCGGCACCTATCTGCACCAGAACGCCTGCATCGCATTAGGGCTGCATGTTGCTCTCGTCGGGCCACTGCCGCCGCTTCCTCCCGACGGCGCTTGCGACGAGCGGCATTTCGAGCTGCTCTAGCCTCTTCTGCCTTGACGTACTTTCCCGATCGTCCCCGCCCACGCCTAGGATACTGGTGCGTGGTCACCCATAGCGATGTGGAATACAACTCTGAGCCCTAACAGCGACATACATGTATACAAGGCGCGAGAGCGCGCTGCGAGCGTGCTGCCGCCGTTTCCAGAACGATCTACGGGCGTCGCCACCGCTAACATTTGCCTCCTCTCTACCGCCGCCGTTGCCCTTTCCCTCAACGTCCTCCCTCGTCACCGCTGACATGTGCCTCCTCCTCCCCAGCGCCGTTGTTGCCCTTTCCCTCAACTCTCCGACTGCGTTCCGGCGCACTTTCTCAGAACCCTCCTCCGGTGCTAGTGTCTCCCTTTCCAGGTGCGCTCCGTTTTTCTGTACCTCACAACGCGACCTTGAAACATAGAGTTCTAAGGCTTTCGCCTTAAAATGCACTTGTACTCAGCATTGGGTGCACAGAGGTCCAAATTAATCCGGAGTCTACCCACTATGGCATGCCTCATAATCATATCGTGGTTTTAGCACGTGCAACCCCCGAATTAACTTTATTTAATGACAGCTCGTTGCCTAAGTGGGTATATGGAAGGAAGACGGCAATGGCTAACGCATTACAGTTTTCCATGCGTGGCATGGGCACCGGTAAGTTTGGTGCATTGTGCGTTTTGGCTGACAGACGTGCTTTGTCCGGGCCTCCCTTTGTCCGTTTCTGTGCTGTGCCCTTATTCCATCAGTATAATTGATTTTTTCATAGCGTATATTATATTAAAGTGCATTTATGCGTTATACGTTAACAGCCAGCAAATTGTGGTGCTTAATAAAGTATGCATTTACAATTTGTTTTATTTCTATGGCCAGAGTTATTCACCGTGAAGCTGAGAATGTTATAATCTTATGCGCCATTTCGGCAACACGGTATCTATAGCTGACTTCAGAAGCAGATTTACTTCTGTTGCTTTTTATAGCACAATAATTTATTTCTTTCTGACCAAAAACATGATATGCCTTTTCGTCATTTTTCGCTTATGCCTTCCTTGAATAGAGCAGTTGACTGGTTCTGTTAATTTTTTTATATTCGAGAGACAAAATGTTCACTATAAAAAGCAAGAGGGGAGAGACATCTGTGATTTTTCTATAGAAAAACAATTCATGGTCTTCGATGCCTGAGAAAAGTTTTACAAGACCATTAAAAGGCAGTAGGTTGCCTGGCGTTGTTCTCGTCTAGTTTTTTTCTTATAGATGGACACAGCAATATTGTGTGACTTGATCCCGAAATGTGCCTATTTTCGACTAACAATTTCGCTCGGGTGCGTCTTATCTAGTAAACGTGGACTACAGGCTGGTGCCAGCCATTCCTTCTTTTTATGGAGGATTTCTTTCTTAAACGATAATACAAGGGAAAAAATACTAAAAAAATGTGTTTCCACAATAGTGTACAACTTTTAATAAGATGTATGTCTCTGTTATATGTAGTTGCAGTGTGTGTAGCGTTGTGTCATATTTCATGTTAATTGTATTTATTGTCATGCATTTGATGTCTATTTATTTATTATCGTATATTTATTCATCTTTATTCGCACTTGTTTTAGTTTAGGCGAAAACTGAAATTGATTAGCTATTTACTGTTTGTTTTGCAAGCACCACTTGTTGTCTGTACTTACGCATTTTAGTTTAGACCTGCTACAAATGTATGACTAAGGGAACCAGAGTTTGCCGATTTTATGTGTTGTTTTAATCAAAGGAACGTGTTATAAGGAAATAAAGAAGTCGCCGTTTCGCCCGCGAGGCACAGCATCTATTGCGATAGAAAATTATTACACAGCTATACGAAATAAGGATACTAGTTTATCGGCCGTATAAACTCGTAAACATTCTCTAAGTTAAGAATCATGGTGTCACGCGCGCACAAGCAAACATCTCACTCAATGAACGCGCACACTTGCCGTTAAAACGCCGGCGTGAGGGAGCGCGGGGGCAAGCAGCGCGCGAATTGACCTTCGTGCTGCCTCTCGCTTCAACGTGAACCAAGTTGTGCAAACACAGCGCACGCGAAGCAATCAGCACTCTGTGCACTCTGTTCCCATTCGCAGATCGTTTTCAAGATAGGGCCCGCGCGGCAGCGCGGCAGCGCCTTACGCAGCCGCCGCCAGAGTGAGGAAGCGTGCGATCGAAGACGGTGCTCTTCCTTACCTCCTTCCTCCCTTGCACGCACGCAATCGAGCCACCATCGTCGGCTCAACCTCGCACGATTTCACTCGCACATACAGCAATGGGTGCGTGGCCACGATGTTATCGCACTTGGATTCTATACGAAACCTCACCGCGACGCCGACGCCCACGGCAGGAATGTGCATGAAGGTGTCCATTTAATTTCGATCCCAATGAATAGATAAATAGGTAAATTGTGATGAAGAAGACGTGCAATATGCTCTGCAGATGATGCACGCCACCAACAGTAGCAGCATCGTGATCGCTCCGCAAAAGACGACGCCGAAGTTACCACTAAAAGCGCTGCCCGACGTAACTGTTTAGCCGCCCGTTCTGTGCCAGTATATCCGAAGTATCTACATCTACGCTTGTATCAATAAACCTCATTTCAAATAAATAAATAAATAAATAAATAAATAAATAAATAAATAAATAAATAAATAAAGCCAGCCCGACTTCTGCGCAGGTTCCGTTGCAACGACTGCGCAAGATTTCCGGCATGGTGTCCAGCGATTCGGACCCGGCGAAACAACGTCGACGGGGGCAAGCACTAGGAAAAAACGCCGCGGTCATCGCGACAGGCTTGACGCCATGATGGTGGCAGCGGTCAATACTGAGCGTGCCCTCAAGGTGGCGCCTTCCGGGGCCGTGAACCATACGCCGACTGCGCACGACATGCCGGCTACGGCCCTAACGTACAAGTGGGTGTCGTCGGCAGCACCAGCCGGTGTACAGCGCAAAGCGGACATGGTGCGCGGAAATCCTTCTACGAGCGACTGGGTTCGCGTTCTCGTCGTGCCAGTCCCGAAGTTTCGCCGCTACTCGTTATCCTAGGAACAATTATGCGGATTTTTTTTATTACTAATTACCATGTCTCTCATGCCGACCGTGAAGCATCCGTGAGATGATCGTTTAATTACTGCTCGTTATTCTGGGAACAAGTATGCGTGTATTTTTTTCGGCACTCATTACCGTGTCTCTCATGGTGACCGTGTAGCATCAATGAGTTGCTCGTTTAATTTATGTACTTATTTCTGTTTCCTTTACCAAAATATTTATTCGTTTTTCTTTGGTGTCTGGTCATATCCTGTTCTGTGTGAGTTATTGCAAGCAGGAAGCAGGCCAGTCGGAAATAAGAGTGGCACATGTGGAAGGCGACTCTGCAGAACAACCAACTTTATTTACATAGCCTTTGTGTGGGACTTGCATTCACAGTGCCTGAACTAGAAAAATAAAAAAATAATAAACAACGCAGTCAAGGCATGTTTCATAACCTGCAGCAGAGACTTTCAGCTATGATGCCTTATTTTATTTTTATTTTGGACTTAACATACTTAGCGCCACGCTGCATCTCAGCTCCAATCCACTATAGCAGGATCGTTTTAATATGGCCTCTTTGCTTCACCGCGGGACAATAGGTGCTGTATGGCAGGTTCGTATTGAATTAAGTCGTTTCTTCAAACAGCTTATTCGAAAGTTGTTTTAACAAGCCGGTCGGGTACGCGATTAGCGAAGGTTTTCCCGCGGGCGTACAGCCTATTGTCAGGGTGTAGGCTGCGTCGCCAGCCAAAACATTAAGGTGATGCTATAGGAACCACGTTATTCAAGTAATAACCGCACTCAGTGACGAATCACTGATGCTCAGTGCCACGTGAGGAATATCAGGTGCGGAACACCAACTCGCTTTTGGTGCGCTATACTCTCCCCCGAGAACAGCACCAGGGAATATTTTTGCCGCCTCTGGCGTAATGTCGATAAGAGCTGGTGAGAAGTTAGATGCATCGTGATTGTACACTGAGAATAGTCGGCGGAGTGGTTCGCAGGTAACAATGACAAAGAGGAAACTGCTTTTTCAGGCCCCTTGCGGTCGTCCTCGCATGAATTTTCCTGATCATATCACGAGGATAGCAAGCTGGACTTTTTCGTTTGCTACACATGGATTATAACCTTTCTTATAGAGCACGACCGTTCGCCGTTGTTTATTATGCAAACTTCTGCACAGGCTTCTTATTCTAAGAACTTGAGAAAATAGTCGTAGTTTCGCCCATAATGTGAAGCATACAAGGACGCGTCAACTGGCACGCAATATTAAGCGCCCCTAGCGACGAGCAATCTCCTTTAGAGAAGAAAGCTGTAACTGGTCATGCATCTAGACCGAGTCATTTTTGTTTGTGTGCGCGGCGCTTCCGGCTAGTGGAGAAGCATGTAGAGAGGACTTTTTAAAATGAAGCTTTTTTTAAGGCGCAACCCTTAGGTGTTATGTTGGCGGTGCTCTTGGCGGTGACCTTGCAGTGACCTTGGCGAAACTGTGTGGTGACGAAAAATATCCGGCGCTGCAAAGAGTGAAAACACGTCTAAAAATACTCGGATTGACCTCACATTACTCAGGGAGGTTCCTGTAAACAAAGTACATTACCGGCTTTGAAAAGAAAATTTCGTAAATTTCGTTCCGGGTGCGAGTCGAACACGGGCCTCCGCGGTGCGAGACGAGCACGCTTGCCTGAAGCCACGGCTGCTATTTTTTTGTTTTTTCGTTATTGCCTTTATTCAATACCAGCCCAACAAGCGTGAGGAGAGGAGAAATGAAAACTCTGGCATGCACATCAGCCTTTCTAACCTAGGAAGCCAGTCTGGTTCCGGTTCTTGCAGTTTATACACTTGAACCATTCTGCTAACAGATTCGTGAAAGTAACTCCTTATTGACCTCATGTCAAGATATGCATGACGAACGGCCATTCTTGGCAACCAAAAACTATGTAGGCCCAGGAGTATTTTCTCAAATGGAATGCCTTCGTCGTTATAGACCGGTAAGAATCTAATGCCGTCGCTATGGGAAAGTCATTTTGTAAAATTCTTTGAAGGATATCCCAAAAGAAGTATAACCTCCCCAACAGTCCAGAAAAACGTGTTTAATTGTCTCAGGTTTCCTACAAATAAAACAGTGAGTGCCCCAAGGTACGAACATTCCTTTTTCTTCCATCTATGCCATTACTTCTAGCGTATTAGTAAGTAGTTTAAAAAAAATAAAACTTTTGGCACCTCCCCTAACAAGCATGTCTTTTGCCCTTTTTAAGACGTCTTGACCTGGGCCAGCATGTTAGTGATCGTGTCTCTGTGACCACGTGACGTGTGCAATCAGGGACGCTCGAGGGACATCATTAGTAAGCTATAACCATGGAGCAGCAGTGGCTTCTGCCCCATTCCCATGTACAGAAGGCACGGCTGCTCCAGGGTTCTGGTTTACTAAAGGTGTGCCTAGCGCACGCCTGATTGCACACGTCACGTGGTCACAGAGACGCGATCGTGCCACTGTTCGCGCGTTCGTCATCGTCTTCTTCCGCAGCTGGCTCCGACGCTGGTGATCATGCCTGCGTTCCCATGTTGCCTCTCGCGCTTGTGCCACTGTTCGCGCGTTCGTTGTCCTCTCCTTCCACAGATGGCAGGATTTCGCCTTCACATTTTGCAAACGTTTAACACTTGCTTATGTTTACTAGCCCACGAGGCTTTCGTTTTCATCGGTCAGTCATTCGGTTGATTAGTATGTCGCTGGATAAAACTATGGATAAATATAAGCTTCATAAAAGCAACAAAGTGTCATCCACCAGATCGTCTTACATTGGTTGGCACTAAACGACTAGGAAGATAAGCTCATAACAACTGTCTCTGTCAAAGATTCCGCACATACGGTAGCTTTGTTCGCACTCAAATTTCTCAACAAGTTCGCATTTCTTGGTTCACTTCGACCACCAATGCACTTAGCGTCACTGCTTGCCACGTGTCTCACGCAAAACTAAAAAATAAAACGCAACATTGGCACTGGGAAATTTCTGATGAGACGTGGAGGAATTTACTGCTTATCACCAACGAAAAGGAACAGCATATATAGCGTTGGCAGGATAATTTTCAGCGATCGTGGATGATGTGAAAATTTTGTTTTATCTCGTCACTACGATTAACATCGCAAAGTGAATTAACCTTTTTGCAATGTAATTGAAGCAAATCAGCGCGGACCCGGAGCCCGCTACTCACACTACAGCTGCTATTAACGCTGTTTTCTTTCTTTTTACACATGTTACGAAACATACGGCAGCTCACTTGGCCATAGACAGTGTTCTTTTTTTATTTCTTTGAACGAACTAGTCAGTCAACGATTTTATGTTTTTGTTGATATATGCAGAACAAGACAAAACGATCTGCATGCAAGATATCAACTTAATAAAGCTGCAGTAAGAACAAAATAATCAGATTAAAACCTCGCGCCACTGTATTTAATTACCGCGCAATTTATGAAAAAAAATTCTTTCACTAAGCCGGTACAGCGCGCTGTTCGCGCAGTAATTTGATTTTCTGAGCTCATGCTACGCAGATACTGAACATCTTTCTCTCTCTCGGTCATATGCATATTTACATGAATGTCGGGCTGGGCTGTCTGATAAACGAATTCTTTTTTTCACGAACAAGCCTGTTCTTTGCTGACCCTTTTCCACTTCTGCTGTTGCCTTGTCGAAAAGCCACGTGGGCGAGCCAGTTTCCATTAGGACACAGAGGCAACAATGAAATGGGAGAATAATTACTCAGCCTTACCACTGTCTTTCATTTCCTTATGGTTCTCTGCATACAGCTCTCCACACAAGTATTCCATCGACAAGCAGCTGGCATGTCCTCGTGACATCGATGGTCAACTCCTCGCAATGTGCGAACTACGTTTTGCGCTTCGGCATAGCTGGTAAATATGGTAATACGTGAACATCAACATCGAATGACATTAGATCTGTGACTTGGGTGGTGCTGGAGCATTGAGCGAGACTACACGATGCGTATGTTAACAGTTATGACAGCTGTACGCATCGCTTTTAGTTTTAGAGCGTCCTCTTAACCGCATTACGAAAGCTTCGCTTCGTATGGTGCAAGTGAACTATTTATGTTTTTCGCCTTCGCCTTTCTTCTGTGAATTTATAATCCCCTCTCCCCTGCGCAGGGTAGCAAACCAGACGCACATCTGGTGAGCCTCCCGGCATTTCCTTGCTTCTCTCTCGCATTATTTGCTTCGTATACTATAAGTGCCTACGTGTGCATTGGGTGTGCATAATTTTTTTCTCGGCCCACTGACGTCGGTGCTTATGCGCACACATGAATGTCGAACAAAAGTTGTTCCAGTCTGGAACAACAGTTGCTGGACGTGTCAAGCCACTGTAATAAATTGAGACGGCGCTTATTTAGTCGTTATTCGTTCCAAATTTTAACAGTTGGACAGGTCAGCACTGATTTCAACTGATACGCACAATAATGTCAAAATTGTCCTTTGAACACTTTCAGCGAAGGCGCCAATAAAGGTCATACTAAGAGGGCATTTCGCATGGAAAATTCCGACAAATAATAATACCAAACAGTGCGCGAACCACATCTGAAACCATTAGTAAACCTTTTCTCCAACTGCGCTTTAAATTGGTGCTTCTGTATAGCAATAGTAAAATTGATGAATTGACCATCTCTCGAAAAAGGAAATACTTCATGCGACACGCATTGGTCGGTCAATTCATAATGCGGAACTGTCGCACTGGTACTTACGGTAACCACCACCCTAGAGATATATACTTGTTTGTGCGTATATTATGCGCCGGAAGTGCGAGAGTTTACAAGTATCACGCGAAAAGCGCGAGCGACGCGGTGCATGACCACGGAAGAACATGGACTGCTGAACTGAGTGACTTAATCGAGCACCTCCGTCAGGCTGTAAGGGCCTCATGGACGTGTGTGATTGATCCTCTGAGCCGAACCCGTGGGGCGATACAACGATCATGGCGAGACATTTCAAAGGCTTCCTTTGAAATAGGGTTTTTGCCCTTTGGTACTCGGAGTCCCACGATAAGTATGCTTCGATGTCTTTGACGAGTATCTTTGCTGTCCTTTGGGAAAAGCCTTTCAGTAACAAGGACATCACGGTAGTGTTCGCCCAGGGGATTATCTCGGGCCGAGCATATCTCGAGCGGCCGTTATTCAATAACGTGCGGCCAGGCTGTTTCAAGTGCTGCACTCCTGCTGCGGTAACGCATACGCACGGCCAGGCTGTTCTTACGTTGCGCCTTGTAATCCGCGCAATTCCAAGCCGGCATTATCGATTGATTTTTCTTCGGGATAGCACTTTCCATGCGCGCGCAATGGCTTAAAAGTCGACAGCATGCATGCAGGCAGCTACAGCGAGGAATCGCGCTGGATGTGACCACGCACAGGCGTTCACGGTCGGCGAAAGCAATCAGCCGAAATTACTCAGTTTGTTTGCCGTGCGCGTCTTTCATCACGAAATCTGTTCTGTGTCGCCCCGTTACGCCGTAGATAGTGATTAAACTCAGTCAAAAACACGTCATACGTGTACGGCATGTGTACGTGACAAGTGAAAAGTTGTTGGCTCTAACGCAAAGTTCGATCGGCGAAATTGTTTCCATTAGCAGAGCGGGAAAGCTGTTTTATTCCGAAGACCCGCGTGCTCCGACGGGCGCAGCATTAGCAATTTAGCACGAGAGCGTTATGCGCGGAAAAGCTTTCTTTTTAATTTGAATATGCTAAAGACCCATTCCAGCCTAGGGCAGACGGCCATAGGAGTGTTAGAATAGATCTCGGTTAGATTGTTGGGCGGGATCAAACAGATGATGCATGTTAACATAAAACAACAACACTAATTAGAAAAATTGTAGAAGCAGTATATCGAACTATGCGCTACCTATAACGAGACCATGTGCAAAAGGTATACGAATAAAGTAAAAAAAATAATGAAAGAAAAAGTTCAGCACAACAACGCACGTAATACTCTAAAGACCCATATCTACATGAATGAATAAATATGTCATTTATTGACAAGATGGCTTATTAGCCTAAGTAGGGAAGAGGATCGCGAGAGCATAGATAAATCAACGATAATTACAGTACACGTTGAGAAACTAACGTATGCTAAATAAAACAAAAAACAAAGTAGAAAATAATTAAACCAGCCCACGAAGCTCGGTTCTATGTAGGAAAGCCTTGTGCAAAAGGAACATCCAAATATGGTGAAAAAAAAATAAAATGAAAAAAAATGAAGTACACACTGGCCGCATGAAGGAGACATGCAAAATAATCGTGTAGATTAACCGTATAGGTTAATAAGCGCTTTAGTTTTGCTAAGAATTCGTCGTGATCTAGAGCGGATACGATTCCATTTGGTTACATGTTCCGTTCATTCTCACAGGTGGTAGGATATCACTGTTCTCGATAGCCGGCTTCTTCAGACCAGTAAAGCTCTTCATTGCGTTCTTCTTACTAATCCAAGTAAACACTGGTGCTTGCTTTTTACTTAGTGTCACGTTGCTCTTTGCCGTTGATGCAGCGTTTTCTCGCAACGTATTAATGCCAGTTTGTTGTAAAGCGTCACTAAACCAGGCGCCCGTTACGGCGTAGAAATCTTACATCTAAAAGTAATATCTTTATGGTTTCTCAAGCACAACGATAAGTTCGATCACCAAAGGTGCGTTTAGGGTCGAGAAAGATGTACAGAATCGAAATGGCGAACTGAGCGACTCGTCGTGTACTCATTGTTAGGAAAAGCGTGAATAGATCGAGACGACCGAAGCAAACAGTACAAGCGTTGAAAAGCGCTTGTGCTGTATTCATCTATCGTCTTTGTCCTTTAGAACATTTCTTAAGAAAAAAGATACATAGTATAGAAGCGTTCTGACGTGTTCGTACATTTGGAAACGTCAATGAGCGTTTCAGTCATCTAAATACAGCAACTCCTGTGACGATGATGATGGACGATAAAAAATTGTGCAGAACCTATGTAAAGCGAAGCTTCGTGCAAGAAGGTAATGAAATACTATAAATTGACCATTCATTTCTGCAACATTGACGCAAAGGAAACTGGCTCATGCATGTGTTCTGGCGCATCACTGCGCATGCGTGTGGTGGTGGTGCTGTCTAACGTCATCTAACGTCGGCAAACAGGCTTTGCTGTACATCGGATTTTTTTCTCTCATCGTTAACTTGCCATAGAGCAATTATGTTCACATACTTATAGCTTCTGTGATTGTTCCTAATACGTTCAAACTTGGTATACCTATGATATAAATATGAGGTTGAGTAGTCGAAAGCACTTTCCCTAACCTTAGTTTGTGCGTCATGAAGTCTGTCTATATTATTTACTTAAGTGACTGTTTATTGTTGGTCGAAATTGATTGAGGTTTATGGCTGTGTTTGCGTCAGAAAAGGATTAGGTTGCAGAATCGCGTAAGAGGGCGACATAGCAATCATGCTCGTGAAGCGGTTGGTGGAATTGAGACAAGCTGCTAGAAAGGTACCCCAACTACAAATGGCGCAATACAGACCATGCCAAGTTACGCCAATAATACATCTGATCACTCATTGTGCGATCTTTACCTTGTCCCAAAGTTTATTTGTTGTGTTTGAAAGCTATGCCGCAGAGTTAGTTGTGGAAGGATACCGGGATTGTATAGCTATATTTAGGAATAACGGCAAAATGCGAATTATTCACTTGAAAAGAGAGACCTTATGCACTCCATGCTATTTACTCGTATTCCGTCCGGTGACCTTTTTTTTAATGTTTAGGCCCGTTCTGATTACTTCACCTACATAAGCGACTCCTTAGGTCGAGAAGCTGAGTAGCATGCAGTCACATTATTTTGTCGCCTTACCACTACACATGTAAAATTTGCGGTAATGTTGCAGCCGTAAAGGTCAACCCAGACCCGGAAATACTGCCAACGCTGAAAAATATCTTCACTTTTTTGGCATGAAAGAGTAAAAATGTAAGCAGACGTTGGCGTATGCACGGACATGTTCCAAAACTTATAGCAGATATTGACATTCTACAGAAATAAACCGTACATTCTTTTTTCAGATTTCTGCCGGGATTCTTGGTAGCGTTCGGAAAGTTATAACAGCAGAAAGTTGAGTTAGTTGGTAGCAATTCGCTGTAAAGAAAAAGTTAGGCATGCAGCACGCCCAGCTTTTTTTCTAAGCATTCGTATTCTCATCTACCATCCGTGAGAGCTGCTCTCCTTGAAGGGGAGGCTGGCGCGTATGCACAGTTCCGGAACTAGCTTTTGGGACTGCGGACGCAGGTTATGTGCCACGTAGTCAATAACATGTTGATTCGTCATGGCAAAAACTAAGTGAGACATCTGAGAGACTTTAGACGTATGGAAAGGTGAAAAAAAAAAAGTAGTCATGAGGGAAATTATCTTGTACGAACTTCCTGAAGCAGTTCTACATTTGTAAAGTATTTTGTCGCCGTTTTGATTCATTCTGTTAGAAAACCTCCCTAAATATTTCAAGAAATAAAAAGCAAACTTTCTTTACAAATTTAAGAACCATGACGTGCAATACAACACACCAATGGAAGACAACAGAAGTCAGACAAACGGTGCTAACTGTAACAATTGTCCCGCATGCGACGCATTCCTTTGGTCTTGTGTAATGCGTTCATCGTTGAACAATATTCTTCAGCAACTTGCCAAAATATGCTTTTCTGAAATTCGTTACTGAATTCCCCAACGAAACGTCAGTACCAGTGCGTGCGACGTCACGAATTGGTTTATTCTCGTATTGAGGTCATTTCAGATTCGTATAAGTTCTCAAAGCATACTAGGTTGAGCTATTGGTTCCTTCAGAATTATTCGTTCGTGCAAGTGCTATCCAAATCCATGACGTCTTGACTAACCACTGAGAGGGAACTTCAGGGAGTGCCACCAGCCCCCTGACTTCGCTCTTACGTGTTTTCCTGCCGCTCTAACTCTTCTCTCATGTAAGCAGATACTTTTTTTTTTCATTTCGTAAAGCGTAATTGTGCTAATGCAGCTTAAGTTAAAGTATGTTTTATACTACCGGTAGCAGTAAAAATTGTTCACCTGGGATGTGAAATGTAATCAAAGATATTATTTCTTATAACCAACATCTTGAAAATCTTGCTTAGAAGTGGGTCAATTCGAGCAGTACAGCCTGGAAGCCACCACCAAAAGGAGACCGGAAGGATGCATTGAAATTGAGAGCCAAAGGAAAGAAGAATATCTGTGGGTCCTTTCTCTGTTATAACGAGATAAAAAAACGATATGCCCCGTAATAAAAAATGCATCTTAACTTGAAACCCATGCTTGACTTGACCTAAATGATGCCTGGCGGTAAGTCGCCAAGGACGCTCAGTGCATTTCCTTCGGCGCGTTCCCGACAGGCATCATTTACATCAAGTCAAGCATAAGTTTCAAGTTAAGATGCATTTATGGATACACGGTATGCTTAAGGAAGTCTTCTTCGAAATTAAAAAAAAGAGAGACAGAAAACTCGGTAATATTAGTTTAATTTCTAAACATACAAGGGTTCATAGAGTAGCTTTTTTTTCGTTTTTGTTTGTTCCGCCATGATGGACACTCAAATGGAACTACTACAGGGATGGTGGCGTTTGTTATCATGCCAAGAAGCGCAGAGTAGCTACTAAAAAAAGGCTGGCACAGAATTGCTCATCTTTGGGCTCACATGCACTTTAGCACTTAGTTGAGAGGACAGATAATTCTGTTCTGGATACCGACCAATACATACATGGGTAGGCTATGCAAGACATCTCAGATGCTTTTCACAGGCAGCATTTTTGGATCGTTGCGAATGAGAGGGTTACCAGGGCGGTCCTCCCTGTCGTCTTGCATCCTTAAAAGCTCGGATCATGTGTCACGTGTTATAGGACACATGTAGTGTGTAGAGGTTGCGTCTCTGAGCAACAAAAAATGCAGATGCAGCACATCACCGTCATCAACTATAATGCGCAAACTGGATAAAATCCTATGTTATGCAAGTGTTTACACTCACAAAGTGGCACCAACATTATTGTTTGCTTGATTTACATCAATATACTAAATTTTATTGGGTAAATTAGTACCCTTTTATCCCCCACTGCTCATGCCTTTGCCAAAAGTGATGCAAAGCTTTTTTTTAATTCTGTTTTTCTGAGACCTCACAATTTTACCTGCCACATTATTCAACATAAGTTATGTTCATACTAATTTTCACACCTACACAGTTACATTTAAAAGGTTCATGACTTCAATCTTTGTTGTGAGTCGTTCCCGTCACTTCTTGGTATGAGAGTATTCGTTTTAGGGCCTACGGTTGTATTTTGAAAAGTTGCAGAGCGTGCTGAGAAACAGCCAATGAAGTTGTTACCGTGACGTTGTTCTTCACGTGATTTTTTTTTTTCAGGTCCTGAAGAAACTCCGCGAACCAAAGAAAATGACGTGAAGGCGCTCTTGCACGTATGGCTGACAGAGTTCTTAATTGTCTTTCGAAAGAACGCAGTCCACACGCCAGTCGCAAATAAGCCGATAAGTGTGTTTGCATTTTGCATTTGTGTTCAGCGCAGGCCCATCTTTCATCATTAAGGGACGAGGCGGATTTCGATCTTCAAAAAGAAGGTGCGGAAGTACGATGGACGCGATGGCAACTCGCTTTTCTTCTTTAGCGATGTGCATGCAGGCTCAGTTATTTCAAACTGTGATTTATAGTGTTGCCCTCCAGGCGCGCGACAGCACAGTTACGTCATTTCTTATGCTTCGTGGGCTTTCTTCAGTTGTATTTTGCTCAATAGGTACTGCATAAAAGGTGTTTTTTTTTTTACTGCGAAGCTGTATATGGCTAGGTTCCTACCAAAAGTGCGTGAGCCGACAGGGTGGGTAGAAAGAAGTCGCGTCGACAAAATTAAATCCCCAGTAACCTGCTGCGCGCCGGCGGTGGTTCGTGGCTATGGAGTGGATGGCGGAGTAATCAAACGTCATTGTGTATCCACCAGCGTCCGTGCCTCGTTTTCTTGTGACGTCGACATCGCTCTAGCGACGTTATCAGCAGTTGTAACTTTGGCCTTGATACGGCTAGGACGCGCGCAGTTCGTACTGAAGAAGAAGAACGTGTATGGAAAGAGCGCCGGCTGGAGCAACAGCGTGAAGGAGTGCAAAGGCGACGGGAAGCCGCTATAGCCGAACGCGTGTCGTCCGATGGATCCGTAAGGTCGGACAGCCGCTCTGTGACGGACGAAGAACAGCAGCGTGCCCGTGAGGATTGCCTTCGCGAACACAAGCGGCAGCTGTGGGCGCGAAAGCATCAGCAACCAACTGCACTATGTAACAGTGACCACAAAGGAATGGTTAGTTACCATGGTGACAAAGTAAAGAGGATATAAAAGACGATAACAACAACAAAGTTATGTGTATGTGTCTTTATTCAATCAATATAGCATTAACCATATATAACTCACTATAGTTATCAACAAGTACAGCTTTACTTCACTTCCATCTTCACATAGTGGAAGGGCTCTGAATTTTTTTCCAGCCCGATAGAGAGCCAGTGAGACATGGAAAAAGTGCCGCGCAACAGAAAGCTCGATCGCGAATTTTTCAAGATGATCTACAATTCTCTTTGACTTATTTGCTCTGAATGTAAAGATCAGAAGTTGTTTATTTAGTAATAACTAATTATTTAATTTGGCGAAATAGAAAAAGTAGTCCGACTTGCTCCAAGCGATGGCAAACAACATTACCTTGTCTCTGTTCGGCTAAGTGGTACTTCCATATATTTAATATTTGGCCTAAATTACGTGCGACGCATGGTACATGTATACACATGGTGCTTCCAGTAGTCAGTGCAAGTTGTGACATTCAAGGTGGCAAAATCATTGTCAAGAAACGGGCTCACCGTCTTGTTGTCGCTGCACACGCGAGCACGTGGTCCACTTTATTAATGCGAAGCTCTCGTTTCTTGCCTCTCCGCAATTTGGTCTGTGATCAGCATCGGCTGTATCACCACGTAGAAGCTGTCGCTACTCTAGCCATCACGCTGTCATAGGTGCGATCACTATTTCCAAAATTTTCGCCACTCAGTACTGTACGCGTCGGCTTACAGGTATACGGACTACCTTTCTGGCGCTGTGACAATGGTGATCTTTATTTTCGATTGGTGCCAGGAAAATTCGACGCATTCGATGTCGAGCCTCGTGAACATGAGTATCACCGAACGTAATCGCTCGATAATACCATTACCGAATGATACTTACCACCGCTCTGAAAGGTATGCCAAAATGGCTGATGACGACTTCGGGCAGGTTACGGGATGCGTTGATCGCGAAAATCTGTAGCGCGTTTCTAAATGTAATCGGCCGTTTTTTTCCTGCCTAGTGAAAAAATTACTTACAGCGATTTACATTGTTCTGGGCCTAAGTACTTTTGAAGATAAGGTCCTCTTTGGTGACTTCACATGGGTTTGGCCTAAGTGGGATCTGGGTATCTATGTGGCCGCTTGGTTTCACGCCTCCAGAGCATCGTGGCGAGTGGTAAAAGGCATCAGAATGTAGGTCCCAACAAGAGAAGAAGTGGGAATAAGTAGCGGAGTTCGAAAAATTCACGTTACGGACGTAATTAGTGCCAATATAGTTGAATATTAACCTCATTGCATCATATACCGCACTATCTCTGTGATGGGGCCACCTGGTGTGTTGGTCAAAAAAACAAAAAACAAGACAAAGGTGTGTAAACCGAAGCCGATGCCAAAGAATACAACGTCGACGCACACCATTGCAACTTTTTTTTTAAATATAGCGTGATCGTCGACCGCACGGCCAGTCAGCGGACTTCTAGCGGCGAGAGGCACTCCTGAAGCGAACAGTTCAGCAGAATGCATTGGAGCAGGAATTCGTCTTGCACAGCCACGCATAAAGTCGCCAATCTCGGCGCCCCACGCTGCTACAAGGCTGCTGACACGCCGTGCAGTGGACGCTTTCGGGTTATTGTTAAACAATTGCAACTGTGTACATCCACGTAAAAAAAAGGAAATGAAAAAAAAACGACATTAATAAATGGAATCGAGCATCCAGGAAAAAAATTTAAGGTCTGACAATGGTACGAAGAAAATAATAAAAATAATGCAAAAATGGCGCGCAATAATGGCACATTGCACCATCTTTAGTGCATCAATTGGTGGACATGCATTTATTTTTGTAAACATTGTCACGCCATAGCCGCAATTAAATTTTGGTCTTATTTTGTGTTTCTGATATGTTGGAAGTCCCAAAGGGCTACGTAAGCAGGACCCACACTTTCTTTTTTTTCATTCTAAAGCCGCCATCATTTACGAGATCCTGGTAATATAACGTTTTCAGAGGCCGCGTTTCCAGCGCGTATGCTTATCTATACAATACAACCTGAACCTCAGCTACTTTTGTAATTGGCAAAAATCTTCGAACTGCATCGAACTGCGTATATGTGGCTGCTATGGGCATACGAATGATACGCCTAAGTACATAGTTTTGGAAGGAATTTATCCGCAGTCTTTCATGACATTGCCTCGGATATATTTGTCTGAATTTTTCGTACACCTCTGACTGCATAGATCGGGCAGGTAGAGTGCCAGCAATGGAGTTTGTATGGCTAGTTCATATGCACATAATTAGACCTGGCGCCCCAATAAAATTGACTGTTAGTTTGTACGTAAACTTTATCCTGTTCACAGACTACAGCGTTGCAGGAGCTGTGGATGACAGTACAGTAGCATAAGGTCCCTGGGTGTTCAAAAATCATCGAAATGCCTCTAGCTCGCCGCCGTGCTGCGCGATTGGACGATAAATCAGTGCGCCCCCTTGTGTGGGCCAATAGCAGCTAGCAAGCAACGCGCGCCGCGCACGCAATCGATAACCCTCTCGCCTACCTAATCAGTAAACGTCTATACAAGCTTCCAAAAACGTAAAGGTACACAGACCGGCATGTGGCGACCTGCCCTTTCTCCGTTCTTGGACTCTTCTCGGTTTGTTCGCACAAAGGGAAAGAAAAAGCTAGGAGTGGACGGCTCTCAAAGAGACGCCGATCCTGCGGATTTCCCGCCAATGTCACATAGCTGCCTCATATAACGCGGCACATCAGGCACGGGCGATTTAAGTCCTTTTCTTTCGGCACAAGCAACAAGATGCTGCCGGCAATTGTCGCTACTTTTTTAACAACCAGGAGTTGTACAGTAGCAAAGCTGGTAGCGACACCTGACGTTTTGTTCAACTACAATGCGCTTGAAGAATGTTTCGCGTGAGTGTTCTAGCCGTGGAAAAACGTTGATAATGATAACGTTGATAATGTCAGTACCAAAATTTACACACGCGGTCACGTAGAATGTGGTAGGTCGCTGCGGCTTTGTGCGTTGTTCGATTAAACTGTGCCTCGCAAAATTTTGCAACCAGCATTGATAATGCAGCAAACCTATCCGGAAAGCCGCCGTTCCGCCGACGCTAACACGTTTAAGGACAACATTAAACTCTTTATTGACACGGAAGCCACTAAAGTAGGTTAGAGCGACGCGTGGTACAGTTTTCCGGCCGAGCTGTCGCCTAATGTGCGGCTGGTAACTTGCGCAGACCCTTGCTGGGTTTTGGTTATCTTGTAGGGCTGTTTGCTAAACGTTGTTAGCAGCCGGAATTGCATAACGAGCAGGCATTCAAGTTGAATAATCACTAGGTCTCGTAATGAAGTAGTTGATAATGAGAAGTTACTCAAAATTGACTCTTGAGTAACGAGTAGCCGCTGCGCTGTCTCAAGTGCACGACAGAACAAGTGAGTCACCACATGGTTTCAAGCCAAAGAGAGACAATACTAATGGAGATGAAATTCTGCAGTAGGCTTTCAGTATTCGGCAAAATTCTGAAACTGCCTCTCATACAGAATTTCGGCTTTCTTATAGTGGTGTTTCCTAAACGTTGTTAGCAGCACCAATGCATAACGAGCAGGCGTTCAAGCTGTATAATCACTAGCTTTCGTATGAGAGCTAGTGATTATACACATCAAACTATGTTTTCAACTGCAAAAATGTATGAATTTCGCATATTGTGTCATGATATCATAAACAGTTGCAATCTAGCATACGTACAGTTTAGATACAGTTTAGATGCAGGTTAGATTAAATAACTGAAATTGGGCTGTCGTCATGTCAAACTGCAATATTCGATCGTTTGTTAAATATATAGAAGAAACGATTTATATCACTATACTAATGTCTTTCAAGTACGAAAATAAATGTATTTCGCATAATTTAATACGATATCATAAACATACTTACAATCTAGCATATGTGGCTCAGGAAAATTTGTCAACATGGTCAGAGGACGCTGGACGTCCCGACCAAGATAACGAACAGGTATTCAGATATTAAAGAAATTCAAATAACAATATAGTAATATCACATGATCTGGGCTACCGACAGTAACTGGACCCTGCTACCGATATATATATATATATATATATATATATATATATATATATATATATATATAGTTGGCAGTGCGGACAGGCTCCGCGGCAACAAGCGGCAGTGTCTTGAGTCTTTGGCGTCTGCATGACATGACTAATGCTTGTCCATAATCCAGCATCAGTTTAGGATAGTATTTCGAATTCATGGCGAGGCTTTAGTGGTCCTTACTCACGCTGATGCTGTTCCTGATGTGGATCAACTATGGTTAGTGTGGACGTTCCAGTGACAGCCTTAGACTAGGTGACCCCTGCATTGCAGATTCTTTCCTTTCGCGAAACGGGCTATAGGCGCCATTTAGCACGGACGCGAGAAAGGTTCCATTACAGTGCACAATAATTGTAGCAGAAGGGGCAGAAGAATCATGACACACTGTTATTGGTGCATAATAATAGGCACGTACTATAATGCAAGTTTATCATACAGGTTACCACGCACAAGGAAGTCACGTACAAGGAACCTAAATGTTTCGGCACAATCCACTTATTGTCTCCAATTTTCTTGAAAAAATAAATAGCTTATGAATAATCTATGCTGTCATCATTGCCGTTTAATAAAAATACCTAAGAAAGTGAAAAAATACGTAAGGTTCTGACTTGAAAAACCATCCTAGCTTTGACTGAAAACAATCATAAGCACGAGTAAAACATTGTATTATATTATAAAACAGAAAAGTAACTCCCACACACCGACACAATTTCAGTCCTTGTAGTTCGCACGGTTATCTAAATGCACATGCATATATGTAATTATAAAGCACTGATAATTCAGTCGCTCAATGAGGTACGATACAGGTACTCAAATATTCGGATCTCGAGTGGTCTCGGTGAGATTTTTCAGAAAAACATATTGTTTCGCTAGAATCTTATTCAGGTGAAATATTGCCGGAGGATCCGTTCTTCCCTGATACTTAAATGCCTTTTCAAAAAACCTAGGTCGCGTGTTGCCAACCGGGATGGACGGCACCCAATATTCCCCCAGAGTAACCGCACTTCGTTCCGCTACAGAGGTGGCAACCTCTAGGAAGTTGTCTGTAGTGAAAGTCGCCTGTCGCGCTGGCCACGTCTCGGTGGCGTAATACGAACGCGGCTGCGCAAAGCGCGCAAGCAGGTCTTGCAGAGCCGAATGAGTCATTGCCAGCTTACTAGGTGCCCTTTCAAGCTTATCTTGTGGAGCAAATGGAGAAGCCGTATTTCTCGTGGATCGCTTCTCAACCACATCGGTGTCGAGAAAACTCCCGAAGTCAATGGCTTTAAAAGATTCCTCTTCATCATTGGAGTCAGCCTGCTCAGCGTCGTCATCAAAATTTAGAAATCTTCGTATGGCATCGTCGGTGGAAGTGAACATCCCAGTAGCGTCAGTTATAGTTAGATTGCAGACAATGGACGCATTGCCGCGCGTGGTGGCGTTTAACGTGTCACCGGTTGTCTCCACGTACTCGTCGATTTGATCGGTCTGCGCTTCGTTAATGAATGGTTCGTCAGTCACTTCGTGATGGACGTCGAAGATGCTTCGGCCAGATGCGCTGTCTTCTAATGGAAGTCCTAGTTCGCTGCCATCGTCGATGAGGGATAGGTTGACGCTTGCTAGGTTATCCGGTTTGAAGATACCCAGGCTACCTGCAGTGTAATTCGAGATGTTTTAGTGTTCACGAAAGTGTTGAAAAGCACTATAACCTGGCTAGTGCGCCACTGAGACTTGGTGCAAGGCTTGTAACGGGAGCCATGTTTATCCTGGGAATAAGTGTGGGTAGAAAGCTTGTTGAGCAATACGTTTCTACGGATATGATTCTAAAACAGTTTAGATTAAATAACTGAAATTGGGCGTCGTCATGTCAAATTCTCATATTCGAACTTTTATATATATATACAAGACACGACTTCTATCACTATACTAATGTCTTTCACGTATTTCGCATATTTTATCATGATATCATAAACAGACTTACAATCTAGCATACGTGGCTCAGGAAAATTTATCAACATTGTCAGAGGACGTTCGACGTCCCGAGCAAGATAACGAGCAGGTATTAATATGTTAAAGAAATTCAAATATTAAAATAGTAAAATTACATGATCTAGGCTACGGACAGTAACTGCGCCCTGCTACCGATTTATGTAGTTGGCTGTATATTTTATTGCTTCGTTGCACTGTTGTATGCATTCATTTATAACAAATGTTATTCACTATCTTTCTGTTATCACTATTTCACCATCTCATGCACAGAGAAAGAAGTTTGAAGCACATACAAAAATAAAAAGTAGATAAATGTCCTCGGAGTGCTATCATTTGCCTCACTGTTATGTTTTATTAACCTAAATTCTCTAAGAAAACAAGCCACCTAACAATGCCTCTGAATCCTGGGAACACAGAAGTTTTTATAAGGATACCATTCGATCACATAATTATGAATGCATAGCATTTTACTTTTTTTTCAAGAAGATGTATCTCCTTCACAATTCTGCTACTTATATGAATCAAGAGAGGTCACAAGTTCAATACAGGCTGCAGCGGCCGCATTTGCATGGGAGGGAAATGCAAAAACGCTCCCATACTTATAGGATTAGGTGCACTTAACGAACCACAGGTGGTCCAAGTTATGCGACTTATAATCAGATCGTGGTTTATAATTTAATTTGTATTATTTATTATGTGCCACGCAAGAGTTCGGAAGTATTATGCACATAGTGCGGGCATGCTTATAGCGGTGAACCCTATAGCAAAGGGGATTCACGCCAACGGGTAGCAAAATACGATCACCTCTAGACCTTAGTTTAGAGCATCTATATTTCCACACATATTTCAGGCACTGTTGATGTTGACCGCGCACGCCTACATCAGAAAATTCGTACAATGTAAAGGCCTCGTATGTAGAACGAGCCTTGTCTCGTGTTTCGTTGATCCGTGCTATTGAAATTTTGCCGTCTCCACCGACAGATTGAGTTTTTGTCACGGGAGTGCTGGAGGCGCAACGCTTCGCTATAGACATCAATCGTGTCCCGCAGCGCGAGGTCCTCACAAAGAAAATTGGAGAACCTCCTGGGCGAGACGGTGTAAGCGACGTTCCCGATGATGACGCACGCCAGGAACACAATGAGCAGCAGCAGGCAGCAATGTCGGGCATATCGAGCCGAAGCTCCCCCGTACGCCGTCTCCGGGGCTCCCTCCTCTCCGTCCTCCTCCTCCTCTTGGTCCGAACTGCTACCCCCACCAGACCTGAACAGATACCAAGGGAAGACCCATGCCACCCGGGCCAATGTAAAGGTAAAATTTACCTTCACTCAAACAAGGTTCACTATTCCTCGTCATTTTGACACGAAGAATTCTTGAGGAGTTCACCACAGTTTGTTGAAACGTGTATCTGGCCTCTCATGAAACAAAGAAAAAGAACGCTGAGAGGTGCCACTGACGGCAACTTCCCTAATATCTACCCACTGACATTTTGATTTTGAATAAAAGGCGTGCACGTACGAATCACCCGTGTCGGTTGGTTAAAATATGAGTATTCACTTCAGCATACGTATTTACGTACACATATACAGCTAGACTTGGAATAGTGCAAGGGTTCATTCGAGTTGCCCGCAGTACGATATAATTGCGCTCGCTCCGCCCTAGGCGCTTGCGAATTTCTGAGACACACATACCCAGCGCACTGAATATGTGCCCCATATATATATATATATATATATATATATATATATATATATATATATATATATATTGTAAAGGCGTTTATTAAACGCAAGCGTTAGGGCTGACCGTTCGATCAGTTCAGGGAACCGAGAGCGCGAGCGACGTAGCCCGAGCGATGCGCTGGAGAGACTGACCCACTAGACAGCGCTGGTAACGATGCCCCACTGCATCGTCCATCTTCTTCACTACAATTACCCCGCGGACGAAAAAGGGAGCCGTCCGGCGACCTAACAGTTCGTCACTATTAGGGGATCATAATACGGCTTGAGGCGCTCGACGTTGACAATGTCGCGTCCGCGACGGCGCATGTCGGAAGATGGTTCAACGGGCTCAATCACATAGTTGACGGGTGATGTACGCTCGACGATGCGGTAGGGGCCTCCATACTTAGGCATTAACTTGGAGGACAGACCAGGTGCAGCGGAAGGAATTGAGAGCCACACAAGCGCTCCAGGAAGAAAGGTGGGCGCAGAGGTGGTGTCACCGCGAGTTTTCTTCTGGCGCTCTTGGTCATTGGAGGTAAAAGCCCGGGCGAGGTCCCGGCACTCTTCGGCATGTCTCACCGTATCAGAAATGGGCTCACATTCAGATGCGTCGGGCCGGTATGGTAGCATTGTGTCGATGGTGTGCGATGGGTGCCGGCCATACAATAAGAAATATGGCGAAAAACCAGTAGTGCTCTGCGTAGCGGTATTGTACGCGTAGGTGACGAAGGGCAGAATGGCGTCCCAGTTTGTGTGGTCGGAGGAAACGTACATTGAGAGCATGTCGCCGAGCGTACGGTTGAACCGTTCCGTGAGTCCATTGGTTTGAGGATGGTACGCCGTTGTTGTGCGATGAACAACGTGGCACTCTTTGAGAATAGCTTCAACTACTTCGGAGAGGAAGACACGTCCGCGGTCACTGAGCAGCTCCTGGGGTGGCCCATGACGTAGGATGAATCGACGAAGCAGGAAGGAGGCAACGTCACGCGCTGTAGCTGCCGGAAGCGCCGCAGTTTCAGCGTATCGCGTAAGGTGGTCAACCGCCACAATGGCCCAGCGGTTTCCAGCCGATGTCATGGGAAGGGGCCCGTACAAATCTATACCGACGCGCCCAAAGGGCCGGGTGGGGCAAGGTAAAGGTTGCAGCCCAGCTGGAGAGAGGCGAGGTGAAGATTTCCGGCGCTGGCAATCGGGACAAGAGCGTACGAACTTTTGAACGTAGCTGTACATCCCTCGCCAGTAGTACCGCTGTTGAAGGCGCTGGTAAGTCTTGAAAACGCCAGAGTGGGCACACTGGGGATCGGCGTGGAAAGCTGCGCATATTTCGGAACGCAGGCTGCGAGGCACTACTAACAACCACTGGCGGCCGTCGGAGCTGTAATTGCGCCGGTGAAGCAGGTCGTCGCGAATGGCGAAATGGTGAGCTTGACGGCGCAACGCGCAGGTTGTTGACCTGGTTGATGGATCAGAGAGCCAGCCTATAAGCGACGCAATCCAGGGGTCCTTGCGCTGCTCGGAAGCGATGGTGCGAAGGTCGATGGAAGACACAGTCAACTGAGATATATTGTTGTCAGCCAAGGGAGAGCGCGAGAGGGCATCGGCGTCCGAGGGCTGTCGTCCGCTGCGGTAGAGTACGCGGATGTCGTAGTCTTGCAGGCGAAGTGCCCAACGTGCAAGACGGCCGGACGGATCTTTCAATGATGCCAGCCAACATAGTGCGTGGTGGTCCGTGATGACATCAAATGGGCGGCCATACAAATATGGCCGGAACTTAGTAAGAGCCCAGATGATCGCGAGACATTCTTTTTCTGTCACGGTGTAATTGCTCTCGGCTTTCGTAAGTGTTCGGCTGGCATAAGCGACGATATACTCAGGGAACCCTTGCTTGCGTTGCGCGAGGACAGCGCCAAGGCCAACACCGCTGGCATCTGTGTGGACCTCCGTAGGGGCCGTCGGGTCGTAGTGGCGCAAAATTGGCGGGGAAGTCAGCAAACGACGAAGGCTCGTGAACGCCTCGTCGCACTCTGATGACCACGAGGTGAGGAGCCCGTTGCTCCCTAGGAGTTTCGTCAGGGGCGATATGATGGCGGCGAAATTCCGAATGAAGCGTCTGAAGTATGAGCATAGACCGATAAAACTGCGCAATTCTTTGATGGACGTTGGCTTGGGGAATTCGGCAACGGCGCGAAGTTTGTCGGGGTCGGGGAGAATTCCGTCCTTGGATACGACATAGCCAAGTATCGTGAGTTGCCGTGCAGCAAATCGGCACTTCTTGATGTTTAATTGTAGGCCGGCGTTCGATAAACACGTCAAAACACGCCGGAGGCGTTCGAGGTGCGTGGGGAAGTCGGGCGCGAAAACTACAATGTCGTCAAGATAGCATAAACATGTGTGCCACTTTAAGCCTCGCAGAACTGTGTCCATCATGCGCTCGAATGTCGCGGGCGCATTACAGAGTCCAAAAGGCATGACGTTAAACTCGTACAAGCCGTCGGGCGTGATAAAGGCTGTTTTCGGTCGATCGACTTCTTCCATAGGCACTTGCCAATACCCGGAGCGCAAATCCAGAGATGAAAAGAACTCGGCTCCTTGCAGGCAGTCAATTGCGTCGTCTATGCGTGGCAGGGGATAGACGTCCTTGCGAGTGATCTTGTTCAGCCGGCGATAATCGACGCAAAACCTTACGGAGCCGTCCTTCTTTGTAACAAGTACGACAGGAGAAGCCCATGGACTTTTCGAGGGTCGAATTACTTCGCGCCGAAGCATGTCGTCGACTTGCTCGTTAATCACACGACGTTCGCTGGCTGATACGCGATACGGGCGTTGTCGCAATGGTGGGTGAGAGCCAGTGTCGATGTGGTGCGTTACAGTTGAAGTCCGACCCAAGGAAGCTTGCCCCACGTCGAAAGAGGAACGAAATTCTTCCAAGAGGGACAGCAGCTGGGAACGCTGGGCCGCTGTAAGGGTTCCAGCGATGGAAGAACCAAATACATCTCTGGGCAATGCGTCAGATGTAGAAACAGCACTGAGGGTACGGTAGGTGGCGCAATTCGGGTAGTCGGTCACGTCGATAACTTGCACGTCGTCGATGGCTTCCACGGTACCAACACATTCTCCTCGGAGCAGCATGACAGGGTATGGGCACGGGTTACAAACGAAAATTGTGCTAGTGCCATTGTTGATGTCCACGGTCGCAAACGGTAGCAACAGGCCCTTCCGTGCGAGGAAACGGCCAGACGGTGAAAGTAATGCAATGGCGTCCGAGAGGCCACTGCAGTACATAGACACGATCATTGAGGCGTTGGGGGCAACCTGAGTGTCGGCTTCGACAATCAGTTTCCTGGGAAGCGGCGGAGCGTCAGTGGGCGTCAAATCTAGCAGCGGCGATAGTTCTATTTCGGCTCGAGCGCAATCAATAACGGCATTGTGGCGCGAGAGAAAATCCCAGCCGAGGATGACATCGTGAGAGCAGGAGGAAAGGATCAAGAATTCTATAGCGGAGACAACGTCCTGAATTTCTACACGAGCAGTGCAAGACGCCAAGGGTCGAATATGCTGAGCACTGGCTGTGCGAAGGGATAGTCCGGACAGGGGCGTCGTGACTTTCCGAAGTAAGCGGCAAAGTGTAGCGTCCATAACACATACGGCTGCGCCTGTGTCGACGAGTGCAGACGCGCGGACACCGTCGACAAACACGTCTATCACATTGGAAGGGCTGCAATGAGGACTTGTGTACTTCGACGTTAACGCAGCCCTTGCCTCGTGGACTGCGACTGTCAGTTTTCCTCATCCCGAGGGGCGGCACGAGGCCGCATCGGCGATAACGAGCGCCGGCGAGGAGATGAGGAACGGCGGGTGTTCGGCGGCGGGCGGTATGTCGGTGACACACAAGAAGGGGGGTCGTAAGATGGACGGGGCGAACGGTTTGGCATGGAGGATGCGACGCTGGGCGGCTGCACACGATTACAGAAACGAGCCACGTGACCGGCGTAGCCGCAGGCAAAGCATATAGGCCGGTTGTCAGACGTACGCCACCGGTTCGCTGTGGCTGGTCCCGCCCACGTCGGAGCACGCCCTGTATGGAACGGCTGGTGATATGACTGTATAGCGGGCTGCGCTGGTGGCCGAGCCACGACGTCGGCATAAGTGAGTGGCACAGGCGCAGAGAGTGGGTGGGGCCTCGCGACGACGTCAGCGTAGCTGAGCGGTGCTGGTGCCAGAGACTGTTGGGGTGGAGCCACGACCTCGGTGTAGCTCAGTGGCACAGGCGCAGGAACATGGTGGCGTTGGTTGGGCAATACGTCGGCGATTTCTTGCTCGATGGCGCGGCGGAGCGGAGGCACGATAGTCGAAGCGGGCTGTGGCACATGCGGCGGCTGAGCGAAGGGTACCAAGGAGAGTTGGCGCGCTACTTCCTCCCGAATGAATGCTTTCATTTCCGCAAGCACTGTGGTCTGGTCGAAGGTGGTAGCCAGACCAGCGATGTGTTCGTCGCGTGAGGAAGACCGACGAGTCAAGGAGCGCTGCCTGCGTAGCTCCTCGTAACTTTGGCATAACGTAACAATCTCTGTGACGGATTGTGGGTTCTTGGCGAGTAGCATGTTGAAAGCGGCGTCCTCGATTCCCTTCATAACGTTTCTGATTCGATCTGATTCCGACATCGTCGCGTCCACGCGTACGTAGACGTGCACGTACGTAGACGCGCACGTACGTACGCTCGTACGTGGACAGCCAGTCCTCCACGTCGTTGTCGTCTGTGCCGCTGAAAACAGGAGGATCCTTGTGGCGAGGGAGACCAGAGCACACGACGGAGGGTGTAGGAGGCGTTTGCTGGGTCGTCGGCTGAGATTCGTCCCGAGACATGGTTGAAGAGAGGGTACGGGATCGGAGCTCCAGGATGCGTTGGAGCGTAGCACTCTCCACCACTTGTAAAGGCGTTTATTAAACGCAAGCGTTAGGGCTGACCGTTCGATCAGTTCAGGGAACCGAGAGCGCGAGCGACGTAGTCCGAGCGATGCGCTGGAGAGACTGACCCACTAGACAGCGCTGGTAACGATGCCCCACTGCATCGTCCATCTTCTTCACTACAATATATATATATATCAAAACGCAACCATAGGATACACACATCACAAAATCATTACCCCTTCACTGCAGTTCACTTACACGATTGATAACAATTCACTGGCAAACCAAGCTTGCTTGACGTAGATGTCAACTGGAGTTGAGTTGTACGACCGCAGTTGTACCAAGTGCTCTCGAAATAGCGACGCCTTTTCTTAGTTGGCGAAAACGTCCTTTAGATTTTTATTTCTCTTTGAAAAAAAGGCTACCCAACGAAGTTCAAATTGTTCAAACTACGTTTACGAAAGCGGTAATAAGCCTTACACGAGTTTTTGAGTGTGTTGAAGGGTTCAAAGAGTTGCAACGTGCGTTAAAGGTCATCATTCTCTTTCGGTCGGCCTTCAAGAAGTCGTACCTACGAGAGTGTCAAAAAGGTTCAATAAAAAAAGAACGAGAGGCCTTGCTACACAACTGACAAGAATTCAGAGGCTGCAGATATGAGTTTAGGCTCTTGTGAGTGGATTTCAAATTTTGAGCGTGGATTTGCGCATGAGCCGCGTTGTCACAGTCTTTAGCTCACCCTTGCTCCCAGACAACAAAAATCAAATCAAAGAAAGCTTGCTTGATTTTGTGACAGGATTTAAAAATTCGCATTGAAAGTTATTTGAAACGAAACGGCCCGCGTTCCTTACGCACCTCATTTATCGCAGTGTGCTCCGTGCGATTAGTGTGATTTTTAATGAAGAAAATTCAACAAAATTCAACAACGTGAAGACAACTTCGAAGAGACCGCTCAACAGCATGAAGCTTGAGAAACTTCAGACTTGATCTAAAGTTGGTAGTAAAAGCTACACAAGTATATTCACTCCACTGGAGAACATTTTGAAGGAAACAAGGTAATTATTTCCCAGATGAAATAATCTTGTTCTCTATTGGAGACAGTCGGGCTTTTTTTTTCATCCCCCCTCGTACATATATAACCAAACCTCGGCAAACACTGCCAAATACTTTTTTCACAGCTTCAGCCGCAGCCAAAGAACATGCCTGGTATTTGCATAGGTGATGGCCAAAAGAGGCATCGTATGCACTACCATACGATTACAAGTCGTTAAATTGTACTGAAGAAGCGTCGAAAGAACGTGGTTTCATACAACATAATTCTTAGAACATGATTGACACAACGATTCTTAGATCTTTTGACACGTTACCTTAGATATTCCGTATTGAACTGTGTTCAGACAGCTGATCACATTTGTTAGCGTTATTATGAAGCAGAGAAGAAAATCGAAGAAGCCACAGAACAATTTAGTTCGGAGATTTGCTCATCCCGTCAAATTTTACAGTTAGCAACATTAATCAGTGCATCAAGGTTGCATTACATAGCACCATTGTACTCATCGTTGTCTTTTCTGAAATTTATGCGTTTACTTTTCCTTGCAGAGAGTGTCGATAGTCACTGTTCATGACACAGCATAAAAGATTAGTTCTTGTACCAGCATACAAAAAACATATTGAACACTTTTTTCTGTTCACAGTGCTGCATATACAATATAGAAAACGGGGTGGAGGTGACACTAAACTGTTGTAACTAAACAAGGCGTTGTAAGTGGTCGGCCTTTCTTGTTGAAATTACTGTGGGGCTGGTAGTCACACCTTCACAGTTTTTTTACGGAATATATGTGTAGTTTGTATCTCCTTGATAATGGCGCCACCTGGAAGGTGAACCCACGAGTGATAACGTCACTGTTACCAGATTTCAAGCACCGTTCTTACAACTTAAAGCTATGAAAACTTCGGAAAAGTGGTGCCTTGGTAATAAAAGCAAATTTCCACAGAGGTCTTTCTGCAAAGAAGCCAACGGTCCGGCTACTGGAAACTCGGCATATACAAATCAACGCTCGCTTTCAAGTGTGACAACGAAACTGTGCTACCGCTTGAAAGACGGGATGCCCAGATTTGGGCAAAATGCGGTCGTAAACTAAGCTTGCACAAAGTTACATAAGATCAAGCTTTAGAGACCTTACACGCAGTCAACATCACGCCTAGAAAACGTGTTTGTTATGCGTGACTAATTGTCACGCATATTGGAGGCGTGCAAAAGTACTATTAGTTCCTTGCACATACCTGCCATAACCACTTTCCTTCGGTGGTTTCTGATGAGATCAGACCTAGATTCAAATATTTGAGTTAAAATAGTGTGGCCGATAGTGGCACTCGATAGTAAACGAAGCGGTGGGCAGCATGGCTATAGGACTAGCACAAATTGAATTTTAAACATGAAGTAGGTGAACGCCCTAATGGAGAAACAAGGAATGAAATAGATTTCATACTCTCTGCCGATCCAAGCATAGTGCAGGATATAGAAGTGTTAGGTAAGGTAAAGTGCGGTGACGATAGGTTAGTGAAGTCTAGGATTTCTCTCAATTTGAAGAGAGAAAGAGTGAAATTAGTCAAGAGGAAACAGGCCAACCTAGAGGCAGTAAGGGTAAAAGCAGACTACTTCAGGCTGGGGGCTCGCAAACAAATATGCAGCTTTAGAAAAGGAAGATAAAGACAACATAGAGGTAATGAATGAAACCGTAACTAGGTTGATCTCAGAAGCAGCAATATATAGAAGCGGGAGGTGAAGCACCAAGGCAAACAGTAGGTAAGCTCTCCCAAGAAACAAAGGACCTAATAAAGAAACGACAAAACATAAAAATGTCCAACTCAAGAGATCAGATAGAATTCGCTGAACTGTCAAAACTGATCAACAAGAAGAAAGTAAGGGATTTTTGAAATATAACGTGGGAAAGATTCAGGAAGCCGTAAAATACGAACGCAGCATTAAATCAGTAAAAAGAAAGCTTGGCATAGGACAAGGCTAGATGTATGCACTGAAAGATAAGCATTGTAATATCATCAGCAATTTTGATGATATAGCAAAAGCAGTGGAAGAATTCTATACTGACCTGTATGGTGCCCAAAACAGCGAAGCTACTTTCATTCGAAATAGTGATGAATCGCATACAGAGGCTCCTTCTATAACTAGCGATGAAGTTATAAGGGCCTTGAAAGACATGACCAGGGGAAAAGCTGCTAGAGAAGATGTAATAACAGTCGATTTAATAATTGATGGAGCAGATATCATGCTCGAAAAGCTTGCGGCCCTTTATACGCAATGCCTCACAAATTCAAGTGTACCAGAGAGCTGGAAGAACGCCAACATTATACTATTTCATAAGAAGGGAGACGTTAAATAATTGAAGAATTATAGACCCATTAGCTTGCTTTCAGTGTGTATAAAATATTCACCAAGATAATTTCCAATAGAATCAGGGCAACACTTCACTTCAGCCAACCAAGAGAACAGGCTGGCTTCAGGTAAGGATATTCTACGATTGATCATATCCATGTCATCAATCAGGTTATCGAGAAATCTACGGAGTACAATCAACTTCTCTATATAGCTTTCATAGATTATGAAAACGCATTTGATTCAGTAGAGATACCAGCAGTCATAGAGGCATTGCGTAATCAAGGGGTACAGGAGGCATACGTGAATATCTTAGCAAACATCTACAAGCTACCTTGGTTCTCCACAAGAAAAGTAGAAAGTTACCTATCAAGAAAGGGGTCAGGCAAGGAGATACGATCTCTCCAATGCTATTCACTGCATTCGTAGAAGTACTCAAGCTCTTAGACTGGGAAGGCTTAGGAGTGAGGATCAACGGCGAATATCTCAGTAACCTTCGGTTTGCAGATGACATTGTCCTATTCAGCAACAATGGAGATGAATTACAACAAATGATTGAGGACCTTAATAGAGAAAGTGTAAGAATTGGGTTGAAGATGAATATGCAGAAGACAAAGATAATGTTCAATAGCCTGGCAAAGGAACTAAATTCAGGATCGCCTGTCAGGTTCTAGAGTCTGTAAAGGAGTACGTTTATCTAGGTCAATTACTCACAGGGGACCCTGATCATGAGAAAGAAATTTACAGGAGAATAAAATTAGGTTGGAGTGCATACGGCAGGCATGGCCAAATCATGAATGGGAGCTTACCAATGTCGTTGAAAAGAAAAGTGTACAATCATTGCATTCTACCGGTGCTAACATATGGGGCAGAAACTTGGAGGTTAACAAAGAAGCTCGAGAACAAGTTATGGACCGCACAAAGAGCGATGGAACGAAATATCTTAGGAGTAACGTTAAGAGACAGGAAGAGAGCGGTGTGGATCAGAGAACAAACGGGGATAGCCGATATTCTAGTTGACATTGAAGCGAAAGAAATGGAGCTGGGCAGGCCATGTAATGCGTAGGATGGATAACCGGTGGACCATTAGGTTTACAGAATGGATACCAGGAGAAGGGAAACGCCGTCGAGGTCGGCAGAAAACCAGATGGGATGATGTAGGAAATTTGCAGGCGCAAGTTGGAATACGCTAGCGCAAGACAGTGGTAATTGGAGATCGCAGGGAGAGGCCTTCGTCCTGCAGTGGACATAAAAAAAAGCTGATGATGATGATTGTGAGGTGCACGCCCTATTCAAACGTCACATAGTCATATAGTCGGGTCGCATCACGTTAGGATTACGTCGAAATTAGCAGAAAGCGCACGCACACAAACACACACACACACACACCAGATAAGATAAGGTAACTGCAGTCAGGGATACCCGTTGCATGGCGACTTCGATTAGCTGCCGTCGAGACACAGTGAAAGGCGACGTCTGTAAAAGTGCATGTATTTTAGAGATCTCAAACGCAACGAGGGAACTCGCGTTGTCACGTAACCGCTGCATCACGCAATATGCGTATCAGTGTGGATTTCGCGACGTCAGTCTACTGCGCGTTTTTCTATTTTCTTTAGTGTGGACGGACCTTACATTCGGAAAAGTGAACTTTTGCCTTCTCTTACCTCGGATCAAAGGTGAAGCTGAAACTTCAAATGGAATTTGTTCATGAAGGACGCATAATTTTTTGCCTCAGATTTTGTAGGTAGGAGTCACTGAGAATTCTGCTGCAGGACACGTGGCATGTTCAGAAGTGTAGAACGACTCCCTAGTCTTATACAGCATAAATTATTGAGCACATCACACTCCGCTTTACATATATTGCGATTGACAACTTTTTTTTATATACAATTGGAAGCACGAAAGTCTGTTCCAGTTTATTTATTACGGCTTAATTTCAGAAATAGAGTTGTTTCAAGCAATGGAGCTAAACCAAGCTCTATATGGCTAATTTTGAAGCTGTACCGCGCCATCGGAAACTACTGCGATTAAGCCAAACTGCATCAAGGTGCGCTGAACTTTGGTTGCTCAATTCCTAAGGTCTTTAATGAAGAAAGCAGAAAAGCTTAAATCTGTGAAATATATATATATATTTCGGTGAGAGCTGAACGTGAATAAAAGTGGCTCAAACTTTTTGTGTTCCGTCTCTTTTTGTACTTGTCTAGTGCAGTAGGAAATTGAGTCTGACGCTGTATTCGAAATTTCAGAACGCCCCATCCTCTGAAGCTTTGTGGCAGACGCAGTTACTATGTACTATTCGAAAAAAAAAATCGCGAGAAGTGCCTGGCAATCTCTAAAGCACTCCGCCATTCTGTATGCTGTCTGGTTTGTTTGAAACTTGCTTTATAAGCGTCAGTTCCCTCGGGGAGTAGGTGTACTCACGTGGGCGATTTATTGCCAAGGGATGAGTCCGAAGACCCCAGGGAAATAACCTCGTCGGCTCCCTGTTTGCTGACTGCCTTGTGCTGACGAGCTCGCTCCTCTTTCGTCGCCTTGTTCTCGGCGGACTCGGCAGGTTTCTTGTCATCCTTCTCCGCATTGTGCTTCTTCTTTTCTTTTTTCTTGCCATGGTTTGTCGCAATTTCTTGGATAATACCTTGCATCACCGGCTCACCCTCGGCGATAGCTGCGTAACCATTATAACTTTGTTAGCGCCCAGAAATTATATAAAGGTAGTGTCTAAATATTATTGGCACGAAAGGAACATGTAGTATGATTATTTAGGAAGATAATATACTTAAGGAACGGCTTAAGCTGCTTTAGCCCGATGTACAGTTTTCCGAAATGTGATGACTTGAATTTTGCTCGCACTTCTCGATTTCATAATCTGTGCCCAGCCCAGCATTGCGTAGAACGTACACGTGTTAAATAAATTAAAGAGTAACCATCACAGCTTAGTGCGGTCAACAATATCTCTCAAATTGAAGAGAGAAAGAGCAAGAATACTAAAGAAGAATCAGGCAACTAGGAAGCAGCCCGGGAAATAAGAAGACGAATTCAGGCAAGTGTTTGGAAGCAAACTTGGAGCTTTAAAACAGAACAGGTAACAAATGAAACATTTTCTAGGCTACTTTAGGAAGCTGCATTTGAAGGTGAAAATAAGGCACCTAGAGAAAGAAATAGGCAACCTAACTTTGCGGGAAAATGGATTGGCGCTCGAGTTAATTTTGTGCTTCAATGCATAAAGCGACGTTTAGTTAAGAAACTAACTGCAATGCCAATGCATTTCTCCGCAAAGTTCGGGAATTAATATCTCGAAACTGGTGTCCTCCCGCGAATTCGTTCGAAGTGGATCCGCCTTGCGAACTCCACGGCTACAATTTGTATATTGCAATATGGGCCATCAGCTAAGTAGTGAAAAGCCTAATTACTAATTTTTTGTTAACTATTCCATTATGTGTTTGAATTTCTTGTGCAAGTAATGTCCGCCTCTTCGAGTAGACCAGCTCACAAACTAGAATTGTGCTATCTGCCACAGGCAACCGTTGGGAATTTTTGAAAGCGTTCGCTGAAACACCCTGTATATGTGCCTGTCTGTGTACATCATCATCATGCACTTTCACATCATGCAGTGCACATCATGCACTTTGCACACACCATGCACTTTCCGCAGGCTGTCTATAGACAGCCTGCGGAAAGTGATTGATGTACCCTTAGCATGCTAATTGCATTAAAATGGGGGCAGTGTGAAATTGATAAGCCAATACCTTGGCATGGGAAAGAACAAGATGTACGTAGTGAAAGATAAGCACGGAAATGTCCATAGTTATTTCGATGATATAGTAAACGCAGAAGAGGAATTAAACGCACCACTATACAGTGCCAATGCAGGGCAACGGTATGACTGATTGAACGCAGTGATGAACAGGATACACAAGTTGCCTGTCTAACTAGCGACGAGGTTAGAAGTACTTTGCAAGACACGTACAGAAAAAAAGTGGAGAGAGAAGATAGAATAATAGCCTATTTGATTAAACATGGAGGCGTTATTATACTCCGAAAGGTGGCTATCCTTTATTAGCAATGCTTCAGTACTTTATTTAAGTGCATCAGACAGTTAGAAGAACGCCAACATCATACTAATGCATAATAAAAGATATATAGGTGAAAGAATTGAATAATTACAGACGTGTTAGTCCGCTTTCGGTATTGAACAAAATATTCACAAAGGTAACTTCCCCAAGAATCATGGCAATGCTTGGCCTCAACCAGCCCAGAAAACAGGCTGGTTTCAAAAGGGAACTTCTACAATGGATCTCACTTATTCCATCAATCAGATAATCGAAAAATACGCGAGTACAACCAACATTTCTATATACGACTATCAAAACTACGAAAAGGCGTTTGATTCAGTAGGAATACCAGCAGTCATGGAAACATTGTATAGTCAAGGAGGTCAGGAACCAGACAAGAATAACTTGGAAAATGTCTATGAAGATTCTACAGTTACCCTAATTATTCAGAAAAGAAAAGCGGGAAAATACTGGTCGAGGCAGGATAAGGCCAGGAGATACATTCTTTCTAATGTATTTAATGTAACAATTGAGTGCCATTCCACTCTGTGAAGGTGGATTACCCGCAAAGTTGTGTATGTGGCGATTGATCGTTGCTCCGGTGAAACGTTCCAAATTTGCGGGATCGGGGCCACATGGAGGGAGAGACAGAGAATAAACTTTATACAAAAGAGCACACGAGTGTAGGTAGCTACTCCGCTCTGCAGTGAGTGGCCCTCTCAGTCCAGGAGTCCAGCGGCCTTAGCTGCCTTAGCTGCCCTTCTCGCTCGGTTGACCAGGTTGAGCTGGTCCGCGGAGTCAGAGCTGGACAGCGCTGCCTAGCATTGCCATGTGGTGGGGTGTGTTCTGAGTGTGAGCTGCGGTGTGCTTGCGCAAGCCCATACCAATGGTAAAGCGTAGCGCATTGATCGCAGTCTGGGCATTTATAGGAATGCAGTGCAGGGTGTATGGCGTGGTGGAGACTCAAATGTGTATATGTGTTTGTTTGGATTTTTCGCCATATTACGGCTTCGTCTCGCGTTAGAGCATTATTAGGTGGTGTGTCACGAGCCAGGTACACTCCAACACATGATAGCAGAATGTAAATTTAGCCAACAACACCCACCACTCCTCATCAATCCTAACCTCAACATGATTCCCCTATCCATCCAAACCCTTAGAGAGCGATGGAAGATCTTGCTGTCCAGCCCCGCCGTGGAAGACCAGCTTTGGCTCGTAACCAGGGGCCAGGCGGCGAGAACAGCATATGAATTCCCGTGAAGTGGGAACCACTTTCATCCGGCGCATGCGCTGAAAAGCTCATGAAATAAAGTTTTTCATTCATTCATAGGCGGCGGTATAGTGTTCTTCGTGAAAGGCGATAGCGTTGTAGGATGCGCGTGTAGGTTAATGGTCGGTTCGCATTTCCGTTCACCTCGCCGTACTGGCGGGCAGCACGCTCATCGTCGGTGGTCTCCTTCCACCGCCGCAATGCCCATTCCCTTTTCTGTCCACGCCATCGTTCTTGGTAGGCATGCTGTTCTTCTATAGACCGTAACACGCGGCCTACCCATTTCACTGTCAGAGCAGAACTGAGGAAAGTAGCCAACGCAGAGCATGACGTCAGGAGACAGAAGACACTCAGATTGGTAGGCTCTAGTTTGAATACGCGGGATGGCGCACACGTGTATGGTACGAACGTAGACATGGCCGACGCGGGTCGTAGTATCCGTTCTTATCAGCTTAATATCTGATGCGGGTTGTATTTGGACCGAAGATATCAAACTTATGTTTGCAAATTGGCGGAGTGCTTGAAATCTGCTTAACTTCCGCCGTGGGTCGCCTGGTATTGCAGTATCCTCGGGATTTTTGGCCTACGGACATCGATCCACTGGAAACTAGCCATATACAGATTCGCTGTAAAATTACGGTCGCTGAGCAAGTCAAAAGTTCCGTTTTTGATTTGGTCAGTGACGGTAATTTTTTATTAAATACAGCATGCTACCTCACCAGACGAGCTTTCGTCGAACTCTTGAAAATCTTTCTGATGCTAGCCATTGCCATGCTTAGAAGTATTCAAGCTCTTAGACTGGAAAGGATTAGAACTGAGGAACGACAACGACGACTCAGCAACCTGCGGTTTGCAGATGACATTGTCCTGTCCAGCCATGATTGAGATGACTTGCAAGTGGTAAATTGAAGATGATTTGATTGAAGACTTCTGCCGGCAAATTGGTAGAGTACTTCTGAGGATCAGTACGCAGAAAACAAAAGCAATGTTCAGCAGCCTGGCGAGAGGACTAGAATTCGCTATTTGCAGTCAGCCCCGAGAATATGTGCAAGAGTACATTTATCTAGGCGAACTAGCCACAGAGGACCAAGGTTATGGGAATAAATTCTACGGAATAACGATGGGTTGAGGCGCATACGGCAAGCATTACCAAGTCATGACCGGAACCTTAGCTCTATTCTTGAAAAAAAAGTGCAGTCATTGCATTTCACCGATACTAACATACGGGACAAACTTCAAGGTTAAGAAGCTTGATAAGTAGTTAAGGGCTCCGCAATGATCTAGTGAACGAAAAATGATAGGCGGTACGTTAAGAAACAGATGAAAGCAGTATGGATTAGAAGGTGAACGGGGCTACACCATATTCTATATTTGACATTAATTAGGAGGAAGTACTGATGGTCTATTTATGTTTCTATTTCGTGGTCTAGTTAAGTTTAAGGTCTATTTACGCGGCCGGCCTTTCGTTTGTTCTTCGCGATACGTTTTGTGCTCGTTGGGAAGCTATCCAAGGAATATACTAAATTGCTTAATTGCATAATTAAGTAACATTACTCATGTTTTAAGCATTTTATACGTCGCAAGCCTATGTGAACTCGGGTTTGCTTACATTGACTGGTTTACCCTCGTAGCTAACTCGTAGCCATTCGACGCGCTGCAAAAAACGCGAGCAGCTTTTCCTCATGTTTTCTATGTTTGCTACTGTGAAGACCGGCACGATGGTTGTCGCAATGGGCCATGTGAAATCCACAAACAAAACCGTGTTTCGCTTAACTAGATGCTCGTGTTCCACACAGAATTTTTTAGGCAGACAAGGTAGCAAGCGTTGCCAAGCATCGCTTATAAGCATGGATGTAATAGCTTTCGAACGTGGCTACTGATTTACCCGCTCTCGCAACTATTGATACAGATTGACTTGACGAAGATAAACTGTCGCTCACTGCAGTACAAGGAAATGGATGCTAAAAGAGTTATCCAGGTCACGTTCCCGTTGTTTTGAGCCGTAATAAACAAGAACACACGACAAAATGTATATTTTATTATTCTACATTGGCAGGTCGATATATCTTTATTGCAGCGGTTTTCTCACTACATTATGTTATTTATGTATTTTTTACACAGCCTCCCGCATTCCGACGCTCGGCGACTGGCATTCTGCTCGGTTCTGCATATTTCTGAGCATCTCCTCGCCTTGTTTGCGCAAGGCATACCGCAGTCTACAAAGCAAACGCGTGAAACATCTCAATTACATTATGGCATTTACGCAGTTCGATTATACCACAAAGCCTCTCAGCTTTGCGGTGTCATTATGTTCACCTAGTTGGGAGTGCAATTGTCGCGCTTTATTCGGTGCAGCCAGATAGCACGGCGCTTGCTGTCGCTCTTCCCGCTTAATTGGTATCGCGAAAAGCGCCTTCCTGGACTCGCGGTGGTTGCTGCACCCGAAACCGCAGCACCAGGACATTTCCTGTCGTTTTATTTTAAGTATAAGAAAGTTACATATGCCCTAAATTACACAAAATGAAAACTCCGACCTTGTCGATGGCTCATACGCGCGGCGTGTGCGAGCGATGCCGTTTTCTGCTTGCCCGCTCCGGCACGGCACGGACCATCTAAGGCGGAAAGTGATCACCTTTCTGCAGCTGAGCAATCGGCAGCACGGTGGCGAAGAGAAAAGGGATGCGGTACTTTCTAGGTTCCAGAACTGGTACCTACAGTGAGCGCCACCTGCACACTGCTTTCTTGCAGCTGCGCGGAGCGTTTGTCTTCACATTCTGGCAGCAGCAGCGGAAGCGCACAAAAGCATATCAAGCTACTGTCTTCAATTTTTTCAGGTTGATGCTGGTTCCTATGGTCTTCGATTGTAAACGGCATCGTTACCTTGCCGACAAATTCGCCCTATTCTGGCAATGGACATTCGCAAAGCGTATGACCATGTGAGTCAAGAAGCAATTGTTCGAATTCTCCATTCGCTTCAGTTCCCTAGCCATGTCTGCTCATTTGTCCAAGTTTTCCTGCACGCTCGTAGCTTCTTCCTTCGCGTGGCTGGCGACGCAGCAGGTCAGTTTGTCGCATATCGGGGCTTCCCACAAGGATCTGCGCTCTCACCAGTCCTTAACGCCCTCCTTCCTATAGCTTGGAAGCTTGCGACGATACGTAACGCGCAATACATAATGTATGCAGATGAAATCACCGTTTGGTCAGTTCATCCTGAAACCTGCGCCAAGCACAAGCGCTTCAAGAGGCCCTGAACGTAATACACAACTAAGTGTGCTCAGATAGGGCTTGAAATTTACAAGGACATGACAGTAGCGAACAAGTATAGACGCCGTCTACTGGCACTCCGGCCTCTGCAGTTAAATATGCATCAGCAGCCACTACTCGAGGCTTCAACTCTCCTTGTACTCGGCCTTGAAATGAATGCCTCCAGATCTGCAGGACCATAGGTCAAGAAGGCAAAGCAATAAGCCGCAAAAAACGATGCAGCTGACACGTCGGATTACGAAGAAATCTGGCGTAGCGCGCACTGACACAGCTCGCCTTCTTGTCCGTTCCGTACTGCAACCATGACTCGTCTACAGAGCCCAGTTTCAACACTTCACGAAGACAGAATGAGCTGGCCTTAAGGCCGTTAATCGCGAAGCCATACGGGCCAGAACGGGACTACCACCTCTCACTCCGCTTCCAACCATACAGGCCGAGTTCCAACTCAATACTCTCGGCGAACTGATGTACCAATGTCGATGCGCGCGCGCCCTTAAGTCATCGAAGTTATGGTCGGCTGCTGCACTGGCCTGGTACATGAGACATGAAATAGACAATCTAGCTTCTGCGACACCCGATTTAGCTCCGTGCAACAGGGTGCAGTTAAGTGACAATAAGCTTCTTGGTCGTCTGCATAGCCCGGTTCTTCGCCAGGCGAACGCTCAAGTTTCTCGACTTCGTCGCACCGATGAAAATCAGTGGCTGAGTATAGGTGCGACGGCGGCTTATACCTTTGTGCGTGCTCCGTTATCGTCGCTTAGTTTGCCTTGAAGCGATACACGGCACGAAGGCCCCTTCGCTCGCTGTTGCCGCCGCGCTTCCTCACGCCAGCGTTTTGACAGCGAGTGTCCGTGGTCATCGAGTGTGATGTGTTCATGTTTGCCTGAGCGCGCTGACACTATGCTGGTTAAATTACTTTCCAAGTTTACACGGCCGATAAAACTACTATCCTTACTTCGTATAGCTGTCTACGCATTTGCTATCGCAATCGATGATTCGCATTTCGGGTGAAACGGCGGACTTTTTTGCGTACATGGACGCCACCCAGATATGTGCTTCATAACAAACTTCGCTTGAAAAAATAAATGCTCTAGTATGAATCACAGAAGATAACGTTTTCTGGCATACAGGTCATATGCTACTATTAGGGACTCACCTCCGGTATATTTAGATGGCTCGGGTGAAAGAGGTGACTGTTGATGCATGAAGGAAAGTTGATTGTCGGCGGGCTCTGAAGGCGCCCGATGGCCGTCATAATCTGATGTCGCTGTCACAGGTTGTCCGCGCTGAGCCTGTGAGTCCTGAGACGGGAACAGGTCTCCAGTGCTTCCCTTCATACTGTCCTATAAACCAATATTGGAAGCTTTAGAAAAGATATTGCCACATCTCTGAGACAGAAATATAACCACTGGGCGAATTTGTTCCCCGAAAAACGCTCAAATCTCAACGACAGTTGCGAGCACAGTCGCTAGATGTCGAATTTAGGACAATACTCTCAGGCAATCACTTTCAGATATAACATATCACTTGCGAGATATTTCGTATTACAAGGAGCTGGACGCATCGTCTTATACGGCCGTCAGCGTTTCTGGCTCAGTGTCCGGCTATACCACGTTCGGTACATCAGGTAGAATACATCAGGTAGAACGCAGGGGAAGCTACGCAAGAAGTTCCCTTACGAAAATTTATCACACCACGCGTTGCGTCCATGCTTCGCCGCGCGTCAACGGCATTCGCTCGCACAAGCATGTAGTACGTGAGGCCCCCAGGGACGAGCTGGGGGCCTCACGTACTACAAACAAAAAAAAACAAGAAGAAATAAAATAATCTAAAGCAACGCATTAGCAGCCGGATACCACAGTGTGTTCGCTTCTAAGGATTAAAACTTTTTTCATTCAGTACCAATCCTGTGCAAGAAACCTCGAACTACATCCAAGTGTGAAAGCAGCCCTAGAAAAAAGCAAGGCGCTCAAGCCTCCACAGCGGTGCACCTGATGTCTCAATGGGAGTACAGTTATTTTTGGACAGTGCCAGAACCACTGTCAGTAGTATATATATATATATATATATATATATATATATATATATATATAGGTTCGCCCTGTGCCGATACCGTACCAAATAATGGGAAAGTGACGTGTTGTCGTCGAAAATGACACTCCCAGAAGCTCCCCAGCGAGATCACAGGTCCAGTCCGTTCGCCATTTATACATGCATCATGGTGCATTCCAGAGAGTTGTTCGTACGGTCAGTTAAATTAAAAATGTACAGTAGTAGTCGTGCCATACGACGCAGTCTAATTGGACAAGACACTTTCGCTACAGAATCCGCCACAGCATGCAATAAATTTCGGACACAGTGTAAGATACTGAATATACTGCATATATTAAGCAGTTTATTAAACAGTATAACGATACACTATACAGTAACTATATTACAGTAAATTATACTGTAGCCAAAATTTCTTGAATGTTGTCACCGAGTCGTCCTGTGTCGTACGATAAAGAACCGCGGTTCTCAGTGAAAAAAAAAACGTTTATCACGTTTGTGTCCACGCTAGGTAATTCCAGGTAGTAAAAATTGGTTCAAAGGCACCTCCTTCCTTCCCCCTATGATTTTCATTCCACCGGACACCCACCCCCTCTCTATAGTTTTCCTCAAGATTGTGCTGCTGTGGGGCTTTAGGTCACATATCATTCAGAATTTCGGTTCAGAAACTACACTAAATTGAGAGTTTAACTTACGATTCATAAGCAATGCATGAGCTGGTGTTTCGTTCCACCTGAAGGGCCACTGTTTTAAATACTTCACCGTGCACCATGCATGAGCTGTGAAGTAGACCTCAATAACGATAGCTTAAATTCAGAATAACTAATTTCGGTTACGACGTTAAAACCATCTCCTGTGCAGAGATGGGACGTGAAATAGATCAAGATCGCAAAACGCCGGCAGATCCACGCCCTGTGGGAATCGATGTTCTGCGAAGCAGTGTGCGAGGAGCCTACCAAGTTAAGGAAACGACCATGACAGCACCAAAACCTAGACGGCTATTTCATGACCTACATGTCACGCATGTCATGACATTCATGCCATGAGTCCTCAGGACTATCTTAGCTACGCCTAAGAGGCCTCAAGGCGAAAGCCTCAGTCATGCTCATGACTATGACTTCGACCATCAAAGCCTTTTCTTTCACTTAGTACTACATCCAAACCCATTCCATTGGTTTTTGAGTCTTAATATTTTTTTCGCTGGATCATTGTCATTTTACGCAGCTGTTTCGTGACATACATGACATTCATGTGATGACCTATCACTTATGTTCGTCAAACAGTCTTGTCATACTATGCCAATTTTGATACCTGCCATATTAACGAAACGACCATGAGAGCATACACCAAGACACAGGCTTGTTCCGTGACTTGCATGACACGCATGTCATGACATTCATGTGATGACCTATCATTTTTGTTCTTCGTACACTCTTGTCATGCTATGCCAGTTTTGGTACATACCAAGTCAACGAAACGACCATGAGAGACTGAGACGTAGGCGGCTATATAGATAGATAGATAGGTAGATATATAGATAGATTATTTGAGTTATTTATTTATTGATTGATTGATTGATTGACTGATTGATAGATACTGTCATGGTGGCAAATGTTCCACAAGAAATGCTTCGCATTTAAACCAATAAAAGGGGTACTGGAGGGGTATTCTTCAAGAGTCCACCTAGTGGACTGTCCACTTCAGCTTTCCGAAGCACGAGCGAGAAAGAGACTGGCTGGTTCCCTCTCGCTCGTGCTGCTGGAGCCAATCGAAACAGCCGAAGTGGACAGTCCACTAGGTGGACTCTTACAAGTACTCAAGCTCGGTAAAAAAACACATTCACTGGATAGCATACGCTGCTTTGAACTTCTCAGCAAAATTTTGCGCTCGTGCGTGGCGCGTGGAGCTCACAAGTGAACCGTTAAACACTTTTATCTCAAATGCTCTCTTTTCTAAAGAAGCCTTCTCACCCGTTTCAGGGCTAGCGGCGGCTGCCATGTTTTGTCATAAAGCACATTTCCCCACACGGCTGCTATTGGCCATCAGCTAACATCAAATAATAAGCGTGAGTCGACAATTAGCCACGCTCACCCACATAGGTAACAAACCTTGAATACACTGCTTATCGGCATCGTAGCCGTCAGGACTCGCTAATTTTAGCTAGTGTGGAAAACTTAACTAGCACCTCGAACTACGTGAAAACCCAGACCACACGTGCGCTATTACTGCCGCGTCTCGCGATGAATGGTGGTTATAAAATCTACAAAGGGACGCGCGCCAGTGCACGCTCACTCCCGGCCACTCCTGCTTAGTCGCGCTGCGTACTGAGCACAGTATTAAGCGATACAAACTGCGCTATCTGGATTTTCCTCCTCATCTGTGCTTGACAAAGCTGGTGCGCACCAGTAGCACGGCCAGGCTGGAACACGTCGGCGAAGTTTCCATGCCCTGTCGTGTGCTAGTTGGGCGTTGCTCCGTTCCAACGAAATTGAGGACGTTTAATTTGAATGGGAAAGGTAAATACCGCACTCGAAGTATCTACTAGCTTTTTATTAGCTTTATTAGCTTTTTAATGCCTGCAGAAGCCATCTGACGACGACTTGAGATGGTAATACATTTAGCATTGATCCAATAGACCGACACGACGTGTTGCCACCATCGAAACGCGTTATGTATAAGTCGCGTACGGCAGTGGGACTCCTCTTTTTGTGCTTTTATAAGAACTCTGGCTGCCATCTAGCGACGACGCCGTGAAGCCTGCACGCAGCCTCCGAAAGGCGTGGCACACCGGTGGGTGCGAACGCTGTTAAACGCGTCATGGGACAACCGGGCTCCTCTCTCGCGTTTATCTATTAAAACCCCTGAAACGTCCTTAAGTAGCGACACTCTCCTCCTCCACCTTCACTCCTCCTCGTTTCTCCTTTCTTTCGAGCTCCATCCTCGACCGTGGCGTCGCCTAGAACGCTTGAGCGTAGCAGACGACCTTTCGCAGAGTGAATGCACACATAGCTATAGGCGGTGCGCTTAGAGCATTCGTGTTGGCTTTCTAGCTCCGAGTAACTTCGTGTACAGCATAGAATTTATTTCAGCACGGAGGGTTATAGACATTCAGTGAGGGTAGCTTCTTTGTTCTGTTTTGATAACTATTTTTATAAACGAGTAAACGAGTGCTAACGCCGCACCATGACGACTCTGAATATATTGCGTGCGCTCCATTTAGGTACACAACATTTGTCAAGCGCGTGTCGCAAGATCTTGTTGCGAATTGTTGTAAATAACACGTTTGGGATCAAATGCCAACATGCTGGCCTCCAGCAAGCCCTCAGTAACCTAAACAATCCGCGCAGTCATTACCATTTGAATTCGGGGCGCGTATGAGCTATGACGCTCAAAGGCTGGCAGAGGGCAAGAACGCACCAGCCTTTGTGCCCTACAGCAAGTGCGTCTCAGAGACAGAGTAGCCGCACGAACTAATAGTTGAACGTACGAGCAAACTAACGACTAAACGCACAAGCAAACACCTAAACGAACGAGCAAACGACTCAACCAACAAGCAAATGACTAAAGGAACGAGGAAACGACAAAACGAACGCGCAAACGACGAAACGATCGACCAAAGGAGTAAACGAAAGACGACTAAACCAGCCAGCGACCACACGTTTTCTTTTCGAGTGCTCCACCGCCGCATCTAACATTCACATACTTAAAAGCTGACGCGAATTAGCAAGTACGTCTCAAAGACCTATGGTGTTCTCGTTCAGCGACGAACGCACCCCGTCACTCGGTTTCGGGAGAGCACGTGCGCTTTTCATGGTTGCCTTAGTATCGTAAGTTCACCGGTCGACCGCCAGCGACGAACACGAACAAGAGAGGCAAACAAAGCTATTCGCTCTAAAGAAGGCTAGTAAGTAACCACACCCGCCGTGGTTGCTCAGTGGCTATGGTGTTGGGCTGCTGAGCACAAGGTCGCGGGATCGAATTCCGGCCACGGCGGCCGCATTTCGATGGGGGCGAAATGCGAAAACACCCGTGTACTTTGATTTAGGTGCACGTTAAAGAACCCCAGGTGGTCCAAATTTCCGGAGTCCCTCACTACGGCGTGCCTCATAATCAGAACTGGTTTTGGCACGTAAAACCCCATAATTTAATTTTAATTTAAGTAACCACAAAAGGCAGACCTGCTTCCCTAAGATGAGTTCTCACGCTCGAAGAAGAAGTAGTTTAATGATTTGAAAATTTAGAGAGGTCGGCCGGAAAATTGAACCTCTGTCCTGCAAGGGAAGGGGAAGAGGGGAAGAAACATTTATGCAATGTGTCCTTTCACCTCGTTCCTCCCATTCTCATCCCCCATTGTGACCCTCACGCTCGAGCCACAAATTTTGTCCAAAGGAGTGTGCTGAATCTTAAAAGTTTCGTAATCACGTTTTCGCACGCAGCCTTGCGTGCCCGCGAATTCAAGCCTGTGGGCGTACAAAACGATTAAGGTTCTTGCCTTTGCTGAAACTATTTTGGCATCCAAGGGCGCAGCAGGTGATGGTGATGGAAGATGCCGTGAAGCGATCGACGTCGCATTTGCCACAAAACTTAGTTCAAGGCGTTCGCAAACCAAAGCAACACGGAAGAGCAACGGAGCCAACATGCACTCCTCGCCAGTCGGTAGACGCTTCTCAGTTAAGCGAAAATGGCGATGGAGCGGGACTGTAAACCAACAAAGCCGGCGCGAGGGCCCACGTGATGCCATGAGGCCAATAGCGACGCGGCATCGGCCTCGGCAACGGCGCGCGAGGAGGAGGCGGCATTCTTCAACGCGTGTCGCTACTTTACGAAGTTTGAAGGGCATTATTCTTTATAGACACGCTGTGTCATCTAGTAGTGCTACCGAGAAGTCCGCGTGTGGCCTCCGAGACGAGAAGCGGGGGCGCCGGTGCTTGCGTACGCTGAGCATTGTTCCTGCGCTTGCCGCGCACCCAGCGGCACATACTCATTGACCCAACTTGGCGATATGTTGATTGAAGAGCTGGCACATACCGAGTCCATTCATGGCGCAGTTCGCTGTAGCATTGGCGCGAAAGACATTAATTGAAAAAGCGACAAGTGCTCAGTGCACTTGTAGGGCCGCCTGCTAAAGCACGAAGTAGCTGTGTTTGAGGACACGTTGGGACGCGTGTACGATTCCGCCCAGCATCCGAGAAGTCTAATGGATCTTTTTTATCATTGTAGTGCGGTTAAATAGAGGCGCGTACCTACTGGCACATAACCAGTGACCTAAGTTGACATAAAAGCGCTTAATTGAAGAGCAGCCAGCACCGAGGGGCACGTATACCCGGTGGCATGTCGACGTAAGGGTTTCATTGAACAGCGCTGCCTACCAAGTCTCGCATCTACGGTGACTCATGTCGGTGTGAAAGAGGTTCGTTGAAGAGCGGGACACATATGCACACTGCCACATGCTCAGTGACTCACGTCGGTCCGATGGTTAGTTTCGAGCCCTGTTCTCTCAGCACAGCCATCCGATGCGCTACCCACTCGTCCATGGACGATCCAGTGACTCAGGTTGGCGGCAAAACAGGAAATAGAGATAGCATGGGAAGAGTAGGGAAGGTGGGGGTATCGTGAAGGCCATGATGAACGCTGCACAGCGTACTGTTCTGTGGAACGCGTACGTGCGAATCCGCCTACTTGGGTCAGTGGGTAGTCAGTGGTTCAATGGGTAGTGCATCGAGCTGATGTGCTGAAGTAACCGGTTTCGAAACCCACCGTAGAACCAACTTGGGTCTCAGAGTATGTGGCAATGTTTACATACGTGTCGCTCTTCAACGAGCCTCTTTCACGCCGACGTGGGTCGCTGTAGACGTGGGAATGGGTAGGTAGCGGTGTTCGAAGAAACCCTTTGACGCCGACTTGGAGTACTGGGTATGTGTCAATCGGTCTGTGCTGCTCTCCAATGAACGTCTTTGATGCCAACTCGGGTCACTGGCCATGCGCCAGTACCTGTGTGCCGTTCTTCAATGAACGTCTTTAATGGCAGCTTCAGTAACTAGATATGTGTCACCGGAAATGCGCCGCTCTACAATGACGAAAAGAATCCCTTAAATTTTCCGATGCTGAGCGGAATCGAACACACGTCACAAGGGATCCTCAAGGACAGCAACCCGATTCATTATTATGAGGCGCCAGAATTTCACTGTATGTGTCTATTTTAGATGCGAAGCAGCTTATGGTCGGGGCTATGTCACCCCCCCCTCCTTCCCTCCCTCCCTCCATCCATCCGCCGTGTGGCGTCCATACCCACACTGCGCATGCGCATCCTCCTCCTCTCCTCTCGGCATTCCTCCTCTCTTCTCCGACGCTCCTCCCCTCTCCGGATTGCGCAACGAATGGCAACACCTGCGGCTTCGCGCGCGATAATGCGAAGCAGCTTAGGTTAGAGGCGCGACGGTAGGCGCTGCATACTGTGCTGGGGGCGCCACTGTAGCTCGCGGTATAATGACGCGCGCGCGCGCTCCGCTCCTCTCATTCTCCTCACGCAACGCCGCGATGAGTGCCACGGACAGCGCCAGCGTCAACGCCAGTGTCAGCGCCGTGGACAGCGCCGACCCCATGGCTGCTTCGCATACTACTCAGGGTTGCCCTACGGGAAGATGGTGTAATTTTTTTTCAATGAATGCCTTTCACGACTAAGCTTTAGTGAGCTGCGCCATGAAAGCACTGGGTATGTGTCGCTCTTCAATCAACCTCTCGCCAGCTTGGATCACTGACTGTGTGCCAATGTGTGCGGCAAGCTAGGAAACAATCCTCAGCGTTGGCATACACCGCTGCGCCCCGATTCTGGTCTCGGAGGCCACGCGCGTACTTATCGGCAGTGCCACTAGATGGCGCAGCGTGTACAGAAAGAAGCCAGCAAGAGAGAGGAGCACGGCTGCCGCATGACGTGTTCATCAGCATTAGCACGCACTGGTGTGCCATGCATTTAGGAAGCCACGCTCACGCTTCGCGGTGGCGGCGCTAGATAGCACCGGGTGTACTTAGGGTGCTGCAGTACAGGCATCATAACTCCTTTCGACATGGTAATATGCTAGGTCGCTTATTAATTCAATGCTAACGGATTACCGTCGACAGTCTTCGTGAATGGGTCCTGCGCAATTTGTTGTTAGGCTAAAAAAAGTGCAGTTGAGGGCCCCTATAAATATACATGTATTCACAAAGAACGGATGCCCATACATTAATGTATTAAACGCGCTAGCAGCAACTGATAAACGCAACAGAAAGAGACAGCTTCTGCGTATTGAACATTGCTTTATATTTGGAGAATTTCGTAAAGAAATCGCTATCTGCCAAGGTCTTGCTTCTGTGCGGACGAGCTTACCTTAAGCATCATGGCCATCATGAACGAGGTCATGTCCTGTAGAGGCGTCGTCCTCCTCTCTGGCTGCGCAGGGGGTGGAAGTTGTGGTGGTGGTAGTGGAGGGGGCGGATTGATGACCACTGGCCCACTACTTGAGCCGGAAGGCATCGGCATCGGGATTGAGATTGGAATTGGAATGGAAATAATGGTTCCCTGTAATCGGTAAAGGCAAGAAATATTTGTTCAGTAGAAGAAATACTATATTCAGAATAATATGCGCTTGTACTGGTGGCATTCGCAGGCAGACTAGAAGCACAGAAAATTGTCCGCACGTGACATCCGGGATATACAGTAACGCGAATCGCGATCTCGGAGGTAGCGGGGTGGCATCGCCCCAGTGTTACAGCTGCTGCGCAGCCACGGATGAAGCAAGGTTTTCTTTAGAGATGGAGTGGCAAGTCCTTTTTTTGAAAATTCCTGATTTGATGGACACAATACGGTGATAACGACCATGGTAAAACAGGCATCCATTTCGTTATCAAATATACGGACGTGATATATGTTAGACCACGGAAATTATTCCTCATCGTGAATCCCTGATGAGTGGAAAGATCGAAGAAAGTAATTAATCAGAAAGACGTCGAGAGACGGTTTTTTTAGTGCCGTTTATGCGCAGCCCGACAGTTTCTGTGGCACGCTTAATCACTTTCAGTGGACGAAATCAGAGCATAAACTTGGCGCGTGGCCCAATCTGAAAGGGGGTAACCTTCCTAATATCAATGCGAATGATTAAAATCTTCAGTCATTGCCTCTGTAGGAGTGCCACTATCCTTTTACTTGCAGCAATGACAAAGAGAGCGACTGCGGAGAGTAACATGCGCTATTTTCTGCAGCCCTTTGAGCAGCATGATTCAGCGCTTAGAGAAAGCCGAGAGGGAAATCAATGACGAAAGAAGAGAGAGGAAGTCGTCGCGGTCGCAGCACCCATGGCTCGCAGCTGGAGGCAGGTGGCACATATACAGGTTATACAGATTAGTTTCAGTGTTTCCCATAAACCTAAAGAAGTGTTCGAAGGCTGAGCTGCGGTTTCGGCAGGAAAACAGAAGTTGCGACGCCGAGACGCGAGGAAGGCCCAGGCGTCAAAACTATGCGGAGAGAGAAACATTGGAGTACGACGGGGTAGACGCAGAAAAGGTGCTCAGTCGACTCTGCCGCGTTGCACGCTGTACAGGCCATGGACGAAGCCAGGCCTTAGCTGTACGTCAGGGATTCCATCCATGGACCGTCGATCCGGTGCCGCACCTAAAGATACCACTCCTACCTTGTACAGCCGCGATCAGGGAGGGAACGGGGACGTCGGACACTGACGATCCAATGGTCCGGGTGGAACGCCGCAAGGTACTGCTGCAACGAATGCCTCGTATAGTCGAAGGCCGTTACAGCGTCGCTGACAGTTGCAGTGGAACTATTTGCTGCCATAGCCAAGGCGTCCACCTCCTAGTTACACTGGACGCAGTCGTGAGATGGAAGCCACTGCAGCGACAGCTTCAAACAACTCGACACAAGAACACGAAGCTTTGCTGCCAACTGGGAGGCGTCAAGGCCAGAAGTTTCTCGTCGTTGAAGAGACAGGTGCATGGGTCCGCGAGTCGCAGAGAATCACGACAAGAGAGTCCGGAAAGTCGTCCGCCAGCAGGTTTGAAGCTTGATGCACGCCGGCGACCTCTGAAGTGATGGTGCTTGCCGCGAAAAACTGCCCGAGCGCCGAAAAGCCGGGGATCACGCTGGAGGCTGTAGCATGCTACAGCCTTCTGCAACTCTGCAGAGTTAGTGTCTGGATAGATGGTGCCATTCTGTCGAGTCCATTCTTCAGCAAGTACGCTGACGCATGGTACAGGGCACGGGATGAGGACCACCTTGTTGAGAGGCTCTCTAGTGGTATGGACACTTAAATGGATGATTTTGTGTAGATCGTGGCGGGATTGTCGGCGTGGGAGTATAGCTGACAACCTCCTTGTACACTGGCACACGCTGCCTATACGTAAATGCGGTCAGCTTCGCAACCTGGAGAGAAGAGCTGCATACCCACGTAGTGGAAGCCACGTAGTAGCATGACCAAGGGACAGGAGCCAGGTCTTGGTCAGAGTGGCACCAATACGCGAGTTTTTCGGCAGGCCAGGGGTAATCCAGATGACTTTCCGGCGCTGCAGCTTTAGGTGGTCCACGAGAGACAGTAGTAGGGTCACCAGCAATTCAATATAACCGAAGGTCCTTAGTGTGTTTCTCTCTCTCTCTGAATTCACAAACACTCGGGGGTATTTGTACACAAATCACTGTGGCTAGTTACCTCCTGGAGTGTCAGAACAGGATGGTAGTTGCTGCTACACAGCGCGCAAACACCGATGGCCTGAATTCACAAAAAATTCTTACGCTATAACTTTTCATATAAAAGAATTTTAGCCAATCCGGATGCCAGACATATCATTAGCGAAGGGGGCCAGCCAATGGCAAAGCGAACTTACGAAAGAAAAGCTTTGTGAATCTGGTTCCTAGTTCCATAGCTAATGTGTTAGTACTTAAGTCTGGCCGCCTGCTCACGCGTCTAAGTAAACAACTTACCTGGCTCCGCTGTGGGGCAGGACGCTGCCTCATATACCCATGTATGGGACAGCTCGGAGAAGGAAACGGCGGACGGGGGCGCGAACGGCACGGAGGCTCAGATGGGAAGGGATAGTAGGGTGCCGATGGTTCCATGCCATACGGGGCATAGTAGGGCCACTCTTCTTCCGGACGCCATTCTGCGCACAACATTGTGCAATACCATTATATGGATGAACAGAAGCGCGAACATTTTAAATCGTCAATAAAACAAAGCGCATGGACAATATCGCAGCTGTTGAACGTAATAACATTTATTATCCACAAAATAAACAATCACGCCGGTTACAGTAATGAGGTGGATATATAATTTGGCGATAAAAACAAATAACATTGCGCGTCAATATTCGTCTACAGCTTATCCGCCAATAATATAAAGTTAGAGAAAATTTTGCGCAGCCTGAAAGTGTTTTTTTTTTTCTAAAAATGCACACGCGCGTGGTGCGGCTTTTTATACGACAACTTACGGCCGAAGTGTGTCCTAGAGCGCAGCAAGAACCTCAGAAATTTGGGTTATACAAAAAAAAAGAAAAATACGCGCAGAATCTCCCGGGGGAGTTATCTAAATGATGCGCAAGCATTTGCTGTTTGTCACCTGCTGTTTTGTCGGCGTACGCTGCTCTGTTTGGTAGAATTGCGAGAAGCACCGCGAAAGAGTCATGAAACGGAGAAGCGCGGTTACCACCCCTAAATGTTAACTCCGACCAGCATGAGACGACGAAGAAGAGGCGAGTAGTTGCGATGTTCACTTTTGTTATAGGATGGTGCGTCTGGATGATGTCACTGCTTCGTGGAAGATGAGCACTAGCACTGTTCAATTACGTAGCACTGCTCAATTACGTCACGTAGTACAACATGCTTCATGCTGTACTACGTGACGCAATTGAACAGTGCTACGTTTGGTAGATCTCGTACGCAGACGCCGTCGACGACGCTGCCTCCTCTCGATGCGAGCCATTATCAATCGTGATCAACCGTACTCCGCGGGCGGCTGCGTATGACGCGGCAGCGCGGGCCCTACCTTGAAAGCGATCTGCGATCTGCGATGGGGACTAGGGATGGTCGATTAATTTGTGTATTCGATTAATGATTAATCGTTCATCATTTTAGCCTTTAATCGATTAATCGCTTTCGATGAAGGGTGTTTCATTGATTATTCGATTAATCGAAATTTTTGTCAGCCACATTAAAAAGGTTGAAACACAGTTATCTACTTTTCTAGAACTCTATTGTTTAATGCTTGAGAGGTGGAAGCAAGTTAGAAATAAAAGTGTATAAAGTTTAATCATTAATTTGGTAAAGCTAAATAGAGTTGGCACTAGTGTTCTTTGAACATATAAACAATAAATTTTATTAAATGGCACATAGAGCAGCATTAAACAAGATAAATAGTACTAATGAATTCCTGTACAATACAGTTAAACAAGAACTATATTATGCAAGCAATTGCAGTAAGCACAGGGGGAAAGAATTACTGGAGAGAGAGAGAGAAATACGTTTATTCAGTCATAAAAAAATAGAAAATTGTACTTGTATGAAAAGGCAACCCCAGTGGTTTTTCCGGTGAGGTGCCTAGATTAAGTTAATGGTTTCGCTTCTTATAAGGTAGGTGAGCAAGCTGTCATATATAGCTTTGCGGTGTTGAGGGGTCCCTCTAGGAAGGATCCAGTCATTGAGAGTGGCGACTGAGCTCTGCAGCCCAGCAAGGCAGATTCTTCGCAGTGATGACAGGCCAGGACATGTCCATAGCAAGTGGTGGGCTGTGGCTGGCGCACCCGAGTGAGGCGCAAGTGAACACGTCTGACGCTGGATATCAGAGGCCATCCAATTCGTCGTGCAACTAGTGTTCGTTCCCTGGGCGTCACCATAGACAGCAAGATACTGTTGCGACGCGTGGTTGAAAATGTTGTGGCTGCACCAGTGCAAATGGACAACGCAATTCGCCGCTTGGCAGATGTACGTTGGGGAACGCAGTGTCCGTGCTTACACTGAACGCTGCACTGACAACAAGCCGCAGTCTCTATGAGTTGCCGCTCATATATAACCATCACCGAGTCAATTCGAGCGCTTGGAAACAGTATGTAGAAAGAGACTTCGCGTGGCGATGGGAGTTCCTCGGGCAGCGTCAAACAAGAAGGTTACTAATGAAGCAGTCTCTCCCACTCCGCCTTTTGGTATCTCACGGCTTGCTCACGTAGCTATTAAGGCTCGGCGAGTCCCGCGCAGGCACGGCGCTTCTCCGGCGGCAAAGAGCAAGAACTCACTCCCATTTCCATGCGGTGCGGAACACCTCCCGATTTTCAGAATTGGAATGGCATGAACAGAGTCGCCTCGACCCGCCATGATCTTTTTCGGACGTTACCTGCAGCCTCAACGTACCGCGGCTACTGGCAATAAGCACCATTCCAACTGCTGAAGCTAAGATCCTTGTACTGGACCACTTGAGCACAGTGTATCAAAGCCACCTACAAGCGTACACAGACAGGACGGTGTGTGCACAAACAGATAGCTGTGCAGCGGCATTCTGCATACCCTCCCCTGATGTATCATGGTCGGGCCGCCTGGATCGAGTAAGTTCGTCTACAACAGTACAAAGCGCCGCAATTACCGTGGCCTTGCGGAAACTACGGACCTATTCTGCATGAGATATCGTGGTGCTGATGGACTCAAAGTCAGCATTACAACGATTACACCTTAGCCTACCTCGAGATAAGTTTACAAGGCAATCTCTAGTACTGATCAAAGATCTAATGAGCAAGGAACTTAACGTAAAATTCTAATGGATGCCACCCCACGTAAGAATTGAAGGAAACGAAAAAGCTGACGCTCTTGCACGCCTACCGCTGACACGTGTCCCAAAAGTGAGAGCGCCAAGCATTTTTCAGAACTCCAAGGGTGCAATCCGTAATCACTTTATGGCGATCCACAAGATTCCGCACCAAACCTGGGTGATCCATGGTCCCGACTTACTCGCGAGGAAGCGATGCTGTTTTACCGCCTCAGAACCGACTCCGCGTCATTCAATTAAGACTGGACGTTGCGCTTCCCCGCTCTATGCCTTCAGTGGTGATATTAGCGACATCCGACATTTCATTTGCCCACAGTGCGACGCAGAATGAAACGCGATGGTCGACAGCCTGCAAAAGAGTGGTCTTTCGCACAGGACCTTTGAAGACTTCGCTTTCCCCGGAGGGCCCGCGGCAGTCAGGAAAGAGTGCAACGAGTGGTGATTGCCTTCCTGTGAGACACAGGGCTCATCGACACCGGGTGACACACCCCTGATCTCAACTCATAGGAGGCTCGGGCGGGACCATTGCCGGCTATGTATCCAGACTAACCCCGCCTCCTGCAACACCACCACCACCATGCATAAAACCATTGTTTAGGATTTTAAGCCACGTGCTCTTTTCTACGGAGCGAAGGAATGTCAATTGGCTGGGAGGTTCGGGTGAAACCAACACCTTCTTTGAATGGCCACACAACCAGCATGCGAGAATAGACGTTCGGGGGCTACATATTTGCTGGTATCGACATGAAATTTATTGTTATGACAAATACGAGCTCCAAACCGGCGCACATGCTGTTTTACGTATTTAGCGGACTGGGAGTGGCACGACGATCAACGACTGCGTTGCTATAGTATGCTTTGAATTGCGAGGGCATTTAAGCCTCCGGCTTCGGGTGGCGTGTAGGGTGGAGGTAAAGAAAGGGGAAGCATTAGGCTCGGCATCACTCGGGACTCGGATAAACAGTCGACATTCGCTCTACCACAGCCGCACAGTCACTGCTCGTGCTCCGCCATTCTAGTACGATTTCAATATAATCTCGCAACTCCTGTCAAACTCTCGAAAACGATTAATCAAACATGTTTGATCAATTAAGTCGATTAAATAAAACCTGGACATCGATGAAGATTAATCGTTTTGCAGCATACTTTTAATCGATTAATCCATTAATTGTTCATCGATATTACCAACCCTATAATGGTGACAGAGTGCGCCGAGTGCTTATAGCTTCGGGTGCGCTGTGTTCACGCCACTTAGTTCGCTTTGAAGCGAGAGGCAGCCCGAAGGCCACTTTGCTGGCTGCTGCGGACCCTATCTTGAAAGTGATCGTCTTACGTGACGGATGGACAAAAGGATGGACTGACGGAAGGGTTACCTCGTTGTGTAGGTATATAAATGCTTACGCATTTAATAGAAAAGCAATATGAGATAACACAACGTCAGAGCATGGCGTCCTGGATTACACGCGCTGGCAGGTTTTGCTTCTGCCGTTCAATTCGCACGGAGGCAGCATGAGTTCTGCGGTAGGCGTGGCAGGCTTTATCGCAGCGCAGCGCACGCCACCGAGGGCTTTTCATGCGTTGTGGAGGCTTTCAAGCGCTCCGGTATTGTCGGTTGGGCTTGCATGTGGCCAGAAAAAAAATTACATCGCTGGGATGTGGTATCTTACTGATTTGTAACCAACGGCTGACTGTCTACGAGGGGCAAAGTACGTAATGGCGCCTATTGATTTTTCAAATGCGTTTATATTTTCTTCTGCAAACATTCAGACACAGCATTTCCATCTGTATGCAGAAGGGGAATATCTGTGGAAAGCTTCGTCTTGCGCCGCAAACGAACTATATGTAAGATTTTGCGAGTTATATGCGGGGTGTCCCAGCTATCACATAGCGCGATTTAAAAGAAGAGGAACGGCGTTACGCGAAGCAAATCTAGTGCGTATTGTTTCCAGTGCAGTGTAGTAGCCGCAAGTAATTTTTTCGTTACTGAGATTTAATTAGGTAATTGTAATTAATTACCTAACTCGAGAAGTACTGTCCTAATTATCAAAGTGTCAATTAGAAAGATGCAGAGCAACATGAAAAACTCCCGATACAGCTTTCTGTTGCTCAATACGTGCTACATAAAAGTGTTTTTCCGAGCATGAAAGAAGCCCGCGAATACACGCAAAGTGCCTCGAGGGGCCAGTCACGCGGCAATTCTGCGTGTATTGGCGGGCTCCTTTCACACTCGGAAAAACACTTTTATGTAGCACGTATTGAGCAACAGAAAGCTGTATCGGGAGTTTTTCATGGTGCTCTACATCTTTCTAATTGACACTTTGATAATTAGGACAGTACTTCTCGAGTCACGTAATTACAATGAATTACTTAAATCTCAGTAACAAAAAATTACTGGAGGCTACTCCACTGTACTGGAAACAATACGCACTAGGTTTGCTTCACGTAACGCCGTTCCTATATTTTTAAATCTTGCTGAATGACAGCTGGGACACCCTGTATATGCTTATCATTTTGTCAGCTGGTTTCAAGGCTTTGAACGGGTCTCCTGCTGTTTTCGGCTCGATAGCTTTCGTCTCTGCATTTCGCCGTCATGACAGGGCGTGAATTAAGCAAGACCGAGCATTATAGGCCCACACAAACCTGCCGCATTCGCTCGTGTACTTTGACTGAGGTGCCCGTTAGAGAAGTCCAGGTGGATAAAAATGATTCCGGAATCCCCCACCGTATGGTGTGCTTCATAATCATACCTTGTTTCTGGCACGCACATCCCCTAATGTATCTTTCTTGTTTTTTTTTCTTTCCTTCTTTTATTTATTTATTAATATTTGTTGTGCCGAATTTGATACAACATTTGGACTACTATTTGGACTTGTCTATTTTTTAAAGATGTTTTTGTTAGGTCGACATCATTCCTGAGCTGCCAGTTTAATGGTTAAAAAAAGGTTTGTTTGCACGTCTACAATATTGTTGAGCTGGCAGTTTAATTGTCCTTGCAGATTCATGTAAGGAAATAAGTACAATAAATATGTTCGTACCTCTGTTCAAAATTCTGTGTCACCTCTGTGTCGTGCGCTTAACAGCTTCGCCGGTCATCCACCTTCACAGAGTGGAATGGCTCATGATTTTTATTGTCCTTATCGGTGGTGAGCGGGACGGTAGGTACGCACACGCATTCTCGTATCACCTCTGTTATTAAATTTGTCCACCACGTAAGGCAAACATACCCCCTTAAGCAATAGCTCATACCTCCGTAACTGAAAAAAAAAAGGAGCCCTTCCCCTGCCGCGAAAAAAAAAAAAAACATCGGAAGACACTTTCTCGAGGCTAAAGTGTGAAACGGCGGAAGCCTGCCACCATTGCCTGTTAAAGTGTATGTTAAAGTAGTTTGTGGCCGCCTGGAACTGTTGGAAGCGCCGTTTGTGGATCAGGAGGAGACGCGTCTTCCATGGCGGTGTCAGGGTGTAGTTGGCCATCCTCATCGTCCACTTCGCTCGATTGACTTGTACTTGCTCGGCTTGCCGCGGAAAGAGGGAGCTCACGGCGCTTCCAAGCTTCATTTGCCTTGGTACCCGGAGATGCAGCGAGTCGCTTCAAACAAATTGCCTCTCTTGCGTTGGCCCGTCGCGTCCCTGGACTCTAAGGTGTCGGACGCGCCTCGTCGCCATGATGCATGCGGCGTATACGCTCAGCCTCTCTTGATCGCCGCTTGCGTTCAGCGGCTGCCGCACGTCGCTTGTTGGGGGACACTGGTTGGAGTGGAGCAGACGACAAAACGGATAGGAAAACAGGCACCGTTGCTATAGCAACTGTAGCAAGGATGAAGAAACCGACGGACCTGCACGGCGCCTAACCACCCCGACACCCACACTTCACGACAGTGAGGTCACGCATGCAAGGCAATCAGGAGGCGCACACCTGCGCCTAGCGACAGTGACGTCACGGCACAGAGGAGATCAATCAGGTGGCGGGAAAGCTGTGACAGTTTCTGCTAACGGCAGATGATCTGGACAATGAACCGTTAAAGGCTTCCGCTTTAAGGGGGGTAAGCGAAGCATGTGGCAAGACGACACCGTCGCAGGCATTCCGCTTCGTTTGCCCTAAACTCAAAGTCGGCGGCCCTTCGTTGACGTTTGGTTTCAACATTGCGCTCCCGCAACTCGGTGTCCGCGGCTCTTCGCTGAGGTTTTGCTTGGGCTTCGAAATCCCTCACGATAAAATGAAACGACAAGTTTCGCTTACCCACATTTTCTCGACGGGAGAATGACTGGTGATCTTGTCTCTTTGGGTCTCACGTGTGACAAGGGTAGTTCAAGGGCGTGTTACAGGTCCCCGAGCCCAGAGGGGTGTGTTCCATAGAGCTTGGACCCTTTCTGCACAATCACCAGGATCGGCTCACATGACAGGGGTATGTGCCATTGCGCTTGGACCCTTTCTGCACTATCACCAGGATCGGCCCACTTTTCAGGGTGACACCACCACCACCGAAACTTGTGAGCCTATAAAGTTTCGCTTAAAAAAGATCTAACGCGGCCTCTCCATTACGACGACAGAAGAGGAGTCAAGTTGTACGTTGGAATGATGAGCGGTAACGGAGCGAGCTGAGGAAAAAGACGACGACGACGAACGCGCGAGCAGTGGCGCCCCTCGGTGCAACCACGCGAACGCGCTCGCGCCACTGCTCGCGCGTTCGCGCGGTTGTGCCGAGGGGCGCCGACGAGACAGCTGTGGAAGACGACGACGGCGCTCGAGCCACTGCTGATGATAGTTTTATTGCGATAGCAATCATATCGACACTCCAAAGCAGATTTCTGCCGTCGGCGTCGCCGTCGCCGTTGCCGTCGCCGTCGCCGTGAGGTTCCGTATGACGTCAATCGAGATGAAATCGTCGCCGCGCGCCGCCGAACGCTGTATGTGCGAGTGAAAAGGCGCGAGGGACGCGCGCTTTCACGGGAGTGAACCCACGGCGGAGAACAAACGCGCGTTCTGCTCCGTGCTCCCTTAAGGGCTGCAGAAGTAGGCGTCTCTTTCCTCCTTTACAATCACCATATATGTAGAGCAAACGCGCCTTCTTCCGACGCGCGAAAGGCCATGGGGGGGGGGGGGGGGGGGGGGAGGGAAGGGAGCCGACGTTTAGATGCGGCACCAAGGGCCTATTTATATCAGAGGCTCCGGCAACAGTCACCAACGCCGCACGCTTTTTGTGCGAACGCGGGCAAAACGCCGACGGCGTCGACAACAGTTTTGCGTGTTGCCGGTGCTGCTGCATGTCCAAGTTTATACAGCTGATAAAGCTACTATCATTGCTCCGTATAGCTCTCTACAAATTTGCTATCGCTATTGATATTTCGCCTTTCAGGTGAAACTGCGACAACTTTTTTGTTGACGGACACGAAAAATGCACGGAATGCTCGCCATAAACAGCTTCGCTGTGGAAGACGCTGCTGTCCAGCTCTTGCCTCTCGGACCAGATCACGTTGGTTGAGAGGGCGGTTGCAGCCAAGACGGCGCATGGATTGCCATGAAGAGGGAACCACTCCGGCAAATCAAGCCGTCCTTATGCTCACTAAAGACGTTTTCTCTCCCTATTTATCGTGGCAGCCGGGCGCGCACGCTGCATTAGCCTTTCCTGCTGGGGAGCGTGCCAAATGGGACAGCAGGACCTGCCAGCATGGCCATGATAGAGCCTCCGTCAGAAACCACGAACAGAACCAAAAAGCCCTCTTAACCTATCGAAGGCGTCTTCTATGGTGCTAGGCGCCAAGGGCGAGTGCCATTGTTTTACGTCCGCGCTGTTCTCGCATTACAATGTCCCTGAAACACGTTTTTCCGGGAACCTGAGGAACACTCTGGCATGGGTCTGGTGCCTGTCGAGCAATGTGTTTCCAGAGGATTTTTGAAAATTAAAACAAATTCGTAAAGAGGCAGAATGTTTGTCCCTCAATGCGGCTTTATCTGCTATATTTTCGACTACGTTATGATGTATTCCAACATAAGAAATCAGTTCATCGAATACGCAACAACTCGTGAGTAATGTCTTCAATGGGGGCAACACACGGAGCCCGCATGGCTGTTCTTTTTTTTCTTTCTGGGCATTTAAGGCTTAGATATTACGTTTTTCTGCGGTATACTATAGAGACGTTCTGAGAGCGGTGTAGCACGTCGTCCTGCTACCACAGCCAGAATTGTGTTCTCAACCGAATGATTTGTTTTAACCCATGCTTCACCCTGTCGTAAACTGAAAACGCAAACTGAAATCATCCTAGAGTTATACTGTCCCTCATATAGAATATTCTCACGCTGGTGTGTTCCAAAAGGGCTGTGAACTTCTCCTTGACTTACCTCCATAGGCGCCGTAGTATCCCCACTCGTACTCCGGATTCCAGGAATCACGATAGCGCCTAGAATAGGGTCCATAGTCCAGGTCAGCCTGAGTGCTTTTTGATGCAGCCTCCGACTTGCTTCCGCTTACCTTACGGGTCTCATACTTTGTCCCGCCTTTGGATTTGATTCTCCAACCCCAATCCGCATCCGCCAACGCATTCTTAACATTTTCTACTCGCTTGCCGTCCATCTGAATTTTCTTTCCTGTTGGCACTGCAGCTTTCTCATTGGTCGTCTCCGACTGAACATTTTTCTCCGGTGATTCGTTGGGCTTTTCTGTTTTTGTACCTGCAGTCATTTGCCCCGGCAACGGCATTGCGGATTTCGCGGTCACAGATTCCTTAAGTGGTTGCTTTGGAGGCGATGCTGGCGAATTCGGTTTTGGGTCATTCTTGGAGGCTTTTGCAAGGGACTGCACAGGTTGGCCAGCATCGCTGCCTTCCTTTGGGATAGAAACACTTTCTTTCTTCTTGGGTTCACCACCCTCTTGCGACATCGTAGCCTTCGGCATTTTTTTTTAATTCTTGCCCTCTCCTAAAGTTGAAAATATCGCTTGCGGGTCTCCCAGCAGTTGTTTTTCCAGCCGTTACGAGTAATCCTGCAGTAAATACCACAGGATCGATTCTTTGGAGAAGTTCTGCCTCAGATTGCTTTGATCCCTGCAATCAAACAGTTAAATAAATAGTTTTGTCGTGCATTAACCACGGAAAACGCTAACATTAGAAACCTAGCCATTAGAATCCGTCGCTGCCAAGAAACTATGGAGTTAAATACGGCTTTACGGTTTCGTAATTATTCAAGCGCCGAGTAGGAAACATGACACTTGCTGAAGAAAAGCAGCAGGTTACGGTTGCGCAACTTGCTGCGCAGCGTAACATCACATGCTGTCTTTTCCTTGTGGTGAAGTGCGGAAGTGGGCGCCACGTCGGAACGTAAACAAAATACATTTGCAGTTCCTATCTCGGTAGGCGTGGCAGATCTTTAGGCCCGTATTCACAAACGGAACTTGTCCTTAACTTATGACTTAAGTAGCCGGTCGATGCTTAACGTGTTTCGCAGACAAACCTTGTACTTAGGATAAACTTTTATCGACACTTGACTGCTGGAAAGTTAAGTACAGCCATTGGGGCAATCTTAAGTGCGACTTTCGCTCTCGCCTAGCCAACAACATGGTCGACTGTTACGGCAGCCTCGCCGACCTCGGCGATTGCGCCGGACGTGTGCAGAATATTTTAGAGGATAAGGCATACCGATACGCGCCGCCGCTACGGCCACGGCTTAGGGATCGACAGAATCCCATGGAAGTATACAACGACGCCGAATTCTCGTGGTGGTACCGGTATGTAGCGGTATATATCGTGGCGGTACCAGCACTTTTTAAGTTGGACCCACGTCCGCAGCGTCTCGTTATGGCGGCAGTTGAACTAGTCCTTTATTTTTTTTCCACGACTCCCGTTTTCGACTGAGGGATACAGCGTCCGTTCTCTTGTTCTCGACCACGTTGCGATGGCGCGAAACGAGCTCCAGGAGCACGGCGCGTTGTTTGGAAAAATTTGTTGTCTTTTTTTCCATCGTCTGCGCGGGTTCAAAACACACAACACGCACACACTCTCTACGCACAAAGACTGCACGTTTCAGCAACAAAACTAACAAAACATCTAAAAAAGTTGGGACGGCGACACACACAATCGCAGTGGCTACGGGAACCAAAGTGAACTTGGAGCTAGACGAGTTTGCGTAAAGCGCTAAAACCAAGGAGTTCTTTGTACTTTACTCAGCAGAATGCGCGTGCAAGTACTGCAACATTTATATCCGAATTACTCGGCAGCAAAATTTAATTTTTTTACTACTGAACCGATCGCACACGTAAATTATTTATGGTTCCTCGACACCAGACGACATACGTGACCCGAAAAGTGTTACTTTCGAAAGTGATACTATAGTGTGCCGTTTTTGAAGTACTCTCATAAAACTTTACTAACACTTCCACTTGACTCGCACTTTTTGACTCCCTACTTAAGTTCCGTTTGTGAATACGGGCCTTAGTAGCGTATTTAGGTTAACATCGTTCATGCGTTCGGTGGCGGAACTCCGGCCTATTGATTACGGTTAGTTAGTCATTAGCCCTCGCTTTCCGCACACTGACAGCACTGAACATCTGACGACTGTTCGGCTAGGGGGCTCTGTCCCCCGCTTACACTAACGCCACTCACAAATGTACCATTTAGGAAGCAGGGTGCTTGAGCGACCCTTTAATGCGCCGTTGGTTACAATAAGGACCAAAGTAAGGTCCTATAGCAAGATGGCCTGTCGTAGGCTATTGGCATGGAGGAAGGAAAAATATAGAAGGGAGCATTACGTCACGCAGCCAGCCTTCACAAGCGAACGCTTCGTGTAGCCAGCAGTGGTGGCCGAACACGTGACCTCTTGCATCGAGATCACGGAGATTCGATATTTGCCGAGTCGTGTCGTTACCGGTAGTTTTTATTCGTTGCGCGCTCGGCCGGCAGCTGCTCACATGCAGGAAGGAAAAAGATTTTTCCTTGTTTTTTTTCGTGTTTTTATTTTTGTTTATTTCAAGAGTTTCAAATGGTTTTGAATGGGTACTGAAAAATTATCAACCATGAGTACTAAAACCTACCAAGCGCTCTGACGTATCCTCCGTGCTCTGACGTTTTCACCACTTGTTGGGACACCACAGTGGACCTACCACGTTGCGAGGGAGCCTACCGCGTTGCCGTAGGCTCCCTCTTATCTTTTTTCTTCCTCCATGGCTATATTGGCAGATGCGTAAGCTACCGATAAGGCTAGCAACGAGAAGACACAGGTTTATTCAAGAGAGCGTGCGGCTTGAGAAGCCAGCGAGCATGGAAGCGCGTCGAACTGAAGCTAAAGGACAGGAAGACGAGGACGCCACTGGAAAGCAACACACCCGTAGAGCACTGTAAAATAATTTACCGCCTATTCACTTTTGAGGGTGTAAATTATATTACAGTGTGAGGTTCACGTAAAAACAATTTCTGGGAGACAGTTGAACGCTTAATAAGGGTTGGCATTCTCATATCGCCGATTTTTCTATTTCACAAAATCAGTTCATGCGTTCTCACAAACTCAAGAGTGCACTGTCATAAAACAATTAGGGCTATTGTGATGTGGACCTGTGAAGTTGGAAGTCAGTGCTCTGAGGCAGTACCGCATGTGTTTTAATGAATTGGCGCACGTAGTAAAGAGCGAAGCGAAAAGACGAACATGAGCAAACAGGACACAGGATCATCTGTTTCATCGTTTTTGTGTTTCCTTTACCTCGTTATGAGATGTGCTAATTTGTAAAAACATTATAGAACACCAACTAGCCCAAAACTACTATCCTTGCGCTTCCACTGGTCCGTTGGGAGATTGCTATTCACTACTACGTTTTGCTCGAAAAGGCAGTGCGGTTTGGACTAGTCGCGCAGAAGGCGCGTCATCGCCCAGCAGACAACTGCCGCTATAGGATCAATCACACAAACTTCGTTAGTAAGGAAAGCACAGTAGAGAAACACTAAAGTTTCCTTCTCCCCTCCTTCGTTTGTTTTTTGCACAGAGTGCTCCAAGCTGGCGTGACCAGCTTACTTGGATGGGAAACTTCTCTTCTGCTGCCGCCGTAGTCGATTCTCCTCTTCCATCAGAGATGGGACGCCATAGACGTTTGCACTTGGAGATATGACTTTATGTACACAATATATACATTGACGGCTATTTACAGGGAGTCTGACGTAACACTCGACGTAGCCGATAGTGCCTAACACCGCTCGTACGTCCAGACCCTTAGTTTACACTGGAACCGGCGCCTTAACTCGGCAGAGCCGACAGTGCAGAGCACCTTTCCTGCATCCGGAACCCTCGTGAGGCGTCGGGAGAACGGTTTTAAGCCTTCGGTAGCTCCTCCCGAATCCTCTCACGGCAAATCACGACACCCCAGTGACCTGATTGGGTCAACTGGGCTGTCACTCACTTGTCACTACTTTTCTCACTCTCTCCCTGTGTTTTTCGGAACATTCAGAGAGACAGGGAGAGAAAGAAAACAACAAACAAGAAACAAAGAAACAACGCACAAACACTCCCACTCTGCGACATGTTACAACATCCCGGCGTTTCCCCCAGAACACTGTCGGTGAAAGAAGCGCTCCGTTCTCGTTTCTTAATTGGAAGTTGCCCACGGCATACCGCAAAGGCCACCGCAACGATGCGAGCCCATCTATGCACCATGCCGTCCCGCGCGCGGTCCGTCTCCGGCGGGCCCATAAAACTGTCATCTCAAAGACGGACTGCGCCTCTGATGCCAGCCCGTCGCTCCCAAGCCCGCGCGTCGGGGTTACGCGACCTCACCGGAAGTGGCTTCCTTGCAACCGAGGCATGCGCATTGACACCCTAATGACGTCTTGCAGGTGGACCGCCTTAGGCAGCGCGCGAGAGGGCACCCGTTCGCGCTTCCGTTTGGGCCTCGGGGCCAAATAGCTCCAAACGCCACCCCATCCCCCGCGTCCTCATACCGCGTGCGCGCCATTTTACGATGCACTGGGCTGGAGACGCGGGTTCTCTGCGGTCGAAGAGCGCCTCCTGACCCACTAACAAAGCCCCCGCTTGTTTTGCATTCTGCGAGGCTAGAAACGGCGACCATTTACGTTTCTGGGGCGAAATTACTTTTGATGGCCTCCCGCGTTTGTCAACATCCTTTACACAAACATAGGCCCGTATTCGCAAACGAAACTTAAGTAGGGCGTGAATAAGTGCGGGAAATGTACAAGTGTTAGGAAAGTTTTGGGAGAGTATACTTCAAAAACGGCACTAAGTATCACTTTCGAAAGTAACACTTTTCGGGTCAGGTATGTCGTCTGGTGTCTAGGATACGTAAATAATTTAGTTGTGCGATCGGTTTAGTCGTGAAAAAAAATTTTTTTTGAAGCTAAGTAATGTGGATATAAATGAGGCAGTGCTTGCCCGTGCATTTAGCTCAGTAAAATACAAAGCAATATTTGTTTTTAGCGCTTTACTCAAACTCGTCTGGCCACAAGTGCACATCGGTTCTCGCAGCCACTGCCGTTATGTGCATCGCCGTCCCGGCTTTTTTTTTTTTTTTTTTTTGCTTAAAACATGCTGTGTTTGTGCGTAGAATAGTTAATTGTTGGCCTAGTTGGTTTTCCATAACTGAACAAGTCACTTAGCGCCATAAAAAAAAAAAAAAACTCGGACACAGGAAAGGGAGACCAAGACAAGCGCTTGTCTGTCTCCTTGCCTGTGTCTGTTTTTTTTTTTTTTGCGCTAAGTGACCTGTTCACTTGTGCGTAGTGTGCGTGTGTGTTGTGTGTTTTCAACCCGCGCGGACAATGGAAAAAAAAGAAAAACTTTTCCGAAGAAGAACGCGCCCTGCTCCTGGAGCTCTTTTCGCGCATTAATTAAATTATTTACAATAACGAGGTCCCCGGTGACAACCTGAAACGTTCCGGCGCCGTAGAATCGCACCGCGATCAGAAGCTTATATCCAAGAATCTGACTGGAAAATCACAAATAGCCCGCATAAAATGTATAAATTAGAACAAATTTTTAGTGGGACAGCTACTTGACACATATTACCATGTCCGAATGAAACTCGAACATTACAACGAATCTTTGCATAAAAACGAATGCGGTGTTCCCTCTTACATTGCTCACGACTGTACTCTGTCGATTCACCTACCGGGTGTTCAAATTTAAGCTTTACGGAATTTAAAAAAAATCACCTGTGGCAGGTAGCCTAATTCTTATCGCGGAGCAGGGCTATTCGATGAGGCGGACATTAGTGGCACGAGACATCGAAGCACATATTCAACTAAGTAACCAAAATTAACTAATGAGATTCTTAGTTGATTACCTTACGACACATATTGCATTTTACGAGTTGTAGCCGGTGAGTTTGCAAGACGCATCCACTTGAAATGAATTTCCCCGATGACACCAAGTTTCGAGATATATTTCCCAAAGTGTGGGACGAAATACATGGGCGTTCCAGTTACGTTTGTGCTTCAATGTATAAAACAGCATTTTGGTAAAAAAGTAAGTGGAACAACAGTGCATTTTTACGGCGAGTTTGATGGCGCATATCTCCAAACTGGTTTTATTCTGGAAATGCATTCCGAGTGGATACGCCTGACAAGCTCAGGTGTTACAATTCGTAAATTGCAATATGTGTCATAAATATATAACTAACAAGTTAATTATTGATTTTTTTAGTTGAATATCTGTATCGAGTTCTCGTGCTACAAATATCCTGTTCATCGAATATTCCAACTCAATGATAAGAATTATGCCATCTGCCACAGGCGATTTTTCAAAATTCCGTAAAGCTTACGTTTGAACACCCGGTATATAAGAATTAATGTATATAGCATTATAGAGATAAGCTTTACGTAATCTTGCACGAAGTGCAGACTTCAGTGATCTCATTTCCAAGAAGCGTGAAGCAACTTCTATCTACAAAGAAAGAAAATGCCTGAGCATCTGTGCGGGTATTCAATGCAAAATGAAGGTACAATTAGAGCGACACTTGTTTACCATACAACAATCATAAAAGTGAAGCCTTCAAAAAAGCTCACCTGAGCTTCGAAAGTCCTTCTTCTTCGTCCGTCACGTTCACATGCAGCACGCATTTCATAATAGTCTCGTGCTTGTCCTCGCTGATATCTTCGCTGACGGAAGATAAAAATGTGGTCAAACTCCGACTACAGTGAGTTATTATGGATAAGGTCATTTGCCTTCTTTTCTAATTTTTCGTGTTCTCACACCATGACAAGCGGTTTTCTGTGGTTGATGTTTCGAATGAAAAAAAAAAAATAAAGAACACAATACAACTTTTGAATAGAATACAAAAATGTTGTAGTTCTGGAGTGGACCATGGTATGTTTGACGTTTGTTCTTCAGCGTAATCAAATGCGTTCCTAAAAGTACGTGCCCTTCAAGATCAGTACATTTTTACCAACAACTTAACTGAAACATCATTTTATGGCTAAACCGGTGGTCAGATTTTCCGGAAAAATAAATATTCTCTTCTTTTTTCTTTGTGTATGTTATTGAATTGTACAGTAGTTCCTTATATTAAGACGTATTACGAATCATTTCCCCTTACTACTTCACGGCTAATACCCGTAGAAAAGATGCAATGAACACTAAGAGTAAGAACGTGGACTTTTTATTACGCATTTAACACATGAACACTTAAGCGCACTGAGACATAAACTTTTGTTAACATTGCACATTCTCTTCAATTATGCAGCAGCATTCTTCCCGATATAAAAAGAAGTATTTGCGAGTCTGCGTGAAATTTTCTACATGGTTTTCTGCCGTGTAAGTATTCTTAAATGACAACACCATAACTGTGTCGGCAGCCTGAGCCTTCACAAGGCCTATTGAAGTCGGTCAGGTGTAGGCATTCTTGCTTCCATGTATTCAATTTAGAGCTTGTGGGATACAGTGTGCCGAGGACAACATTTTTGCTTATACCGTTGATAAATTTGAAGCACTCATGGGATGTAAGGGTGAAAAGCGACAAGAAAAAAAATTATGCTAATGCAACGTGCTGTGGAAATAGCTTCAAGCGAATGCTTCATAGGTGTATACAAGAGACACAGTTCTCAAAATTTTCAACTATATCGCTCAAAGATGGCCACGTGTTCACCAAGAAATGCCTCTGTCTACTTAAACGTGTGGCGATCCGGCACCGCAGACAAGGTCGATCGAAACGAAACTCTATTGCACGCCAGGCATCGAACCGAGCTCGCCCTACATGAAGTGTTTCTGAAAGTACCTGTTTGCACCTGCAAACGACACGGTGCAGTACCGCTAGTGCCTCATCATAGCGTATCGATGCTGCCACGCTTCTCGTTTACGAGCCAGTGTGTGCTCGAGTTTTCAAGCGAAGATTGTATTGGCTCACAAGCTTCGGTGGCGTTGTAGTAACGCAAAAACTCACGTGTGGCGCATACCCGCATTGCATATGCGGGTATGAGCCACGGACAAGAATAAAGAAATAAAGAAACAAAGAGCAAGTGCGGGGAAAGCGGCACCGGCGCCGGATCACGTGACACGCGCCACCAATCAGGGTCGTTTGGTGTTTCGCGGGGAGGGAAAAGGAAGGAAAGGGGTTAGGCGCGCGCTCCGCCGGGGTTCCCTCGTTTCAGATCAGTTTTGGCGTTTTGGCGGGCGGATGGGAAGGCCGCGTGTGGTGCGTTCCTCCGTGGAGCAGGCTGCGTTTGAGAAACGGCGGGCGAACTCGCTAGTGAAAGGGCTCGTCGTCGACGTGGCGATACTAGCGTGAGGGCTTCCGACGCCCAGGTGTAACGTCAGCGAAAAGCCGTGGACACTGAGTTGCGGGAGCGCGATCTTGAGGCAAAACGTCAGTGAAGATCCGCTGACCCCGAGTTGCGGGTGCGCAATGTTGAGGCCAAACGTCTGCGTCGTCCAGCCCTCCAGGAACTAGACAACGGTGGTGCACGCCTCGGCAACGCTAGCGCAAACTTCCCCGGGGCGACGACCATGTTTCAACGCCGGTTTCTTAACCGGAACTTCGGAGCCTGCTGCGGTGCGTGTGACCGGCTGTGGTTCGAGCACAACGTTTTCCTCGTCAGTGCAATTCGTCCTGAGGAACACCGAAGAAACACACAGGCTTCGATTACCCCCTTTTCCTCGACGGGGGAGGGAATGATGATGATGAAATAAACTTTCATGTACGAGACAGTGTTCTCGAACGCTGGAATCAGGGACAGGGGATGGTCTAGTGATTTTTTCGCCCTTCATTCGCTGCTTTGTATTGACCATTCTCGATGTTCACCATGCTCCTCGCTGCCCAGGTTATCCTCACCCCCCCCCCCCCCCCGACTCAAAAATACGTAACGGGCGCCATACCGCAAAAAAAGGTAAAATGGTAAACCACGACAGCATTGTGATGCCATCCATGGAGACCAAACCTCACCTCGAAGCAAGGTAGTGGGTAGTGTGGTTGTGTGGCAGTAAGTATAGAAGGGGGAGGCTTGCATCTACTCGGCAAGACAGCCCGCAACCACAATGTTCGGGGAAGACACCACAAATTTTTCTCCGACAAGCACAGCGACAGATATCCGTTGGGCGTCTCCACCCCGACACGCGAACGCATAACTTACCATTGAACGCAGCGTCCGGCACCCGCTGTCTCGCCGCGACACACTCAGCAATTGGTGGTGGGAGGCGCGACTCTCCGAAAGGGACTTGGGAAGCCAATTACCGTACCAAAACCACGATATGATTGATTATCAGACACGCCGTTGTGGGGCACTCCGGAATAATTTCGACCACCTGGGGATCTTTAACGTGCCCCCATTGCACGGAACACGGGCGTTTTTTGATTTTCGCCCCCATCGAAATGTGGCCGCCGCGGCCGGGATTTCATACCATGGCCTCGTGCTTAACATCGCTACACCATATCCGCTAAGTCACCGCGAATGGTACAGCCCACAAACTGGAAGGAAGAACTACGGAAACATTCACTTTTAAATATCGGAATGGTACACATGGAGTACACGAGAAAAAGAGGGGTAAAGGGGGGGGGGGGGCGATTTTTGTTAGTCACAAACACATGAAGACAACAGGCAATACCGCCAGTGAGAGAGATAACTTATTTGAAAGAAGGCCGAGAGGTCGGCCTGAGCTAGCCCTCTCTAGCCTGCGCACGCTGCACAGGGGGAGGGGGAACGGGGACATAAAGGTTTCATATGGGATGATGATGGCATTGAAAGAGGGATGAACAATGGTCAAAGAAAGTTCAACATTCTGTTGATAAACATTTATACATGTCACTCACGAAACCATCACCTGGTTCCAGACCTTATCGCTGTTCACTAGTTCAAACGAAGCTTCAGATAAAGGCGCTAAGACGAAGCTGGTGTGTGGGCTTCTTGTAAGTCGGAAGCAGTTAGCCGGTGAAAAGCCACCGGGGAAAATGTTTGTAGTTTTAATCAAGGTGCAGAAAACGATAAGTTAAAGAAAAATTAAAGTGGACAAGAAGTCAACTTGCCGCCGGTGGGAGCCGAACCGACCACTTCCGCATTACCCATTCGTTGCACTGCCAATTGTTCTACGCCAGCGGGCGTTCCCAAGTGCGCATTCCTGGGTGTTTATGTATTTGTACAAGTTCTTACCGAGAAGTCCTATATGCCACTCGTAGCGGAGATCGCGGGCCATGCAGCGGTGACAGCGACGATAAAAATTACTTCGACGACTGCAGCGACTATGGTAACGACTCGGCCTGCCCTTGAAAGCGTCTGTGGAAACCTTGCTTCCCGACGACTCCCGCGGACTTCATTGTTAAACGTAAGTTTTCGTTTGCTTTTAGTTTTCTTTGTTAAACGCGTTCAGTTCTGTTCATTCGCTCGTGTCGTCTTTTTTTTGTACTTTTATTGTGTTATTTCATACATAAACATACGTATATGAAGCCCGTCCAACAGCTCAATCCCTCCTTACCTTCTCATCTTAATTTTATCATTAAAGTGATCCTCTGCGACATTCATTTTATTGCAGTGACCATAACAAATTTATTTTCCGCTTTTTTACTAAATTAAAAGGTAGAACAACATATATCATGAAGCCCAAGCTTGCCGAATCTCTCGTGTGAGCGTAAGTGATCCGATGATAAAGTGAAAGTTGAGTCTCATTCTATATGCATTAATCCATGCATTGCCTGATTCATGGTCGCGCCGCCAGAGTGATTTACACCGATTTAGTAAGGAGCTTCAATAACAACTACTTCTGCCAAAACGAGCGAACACCAGTGACCATACGGCAACTGTGTGGTCTCAAAATGCACCTAACTACACTAAACACGCCTACCGCAACCATGTCCGTTTGCATGTTTGTACACAGCGTGATATGATTGACAAAAAATAGCTTCTTGGCCACAGTATCAAAATTTCGCGAACCACGTATGTGCACGCAAGTGCATTAATGAGGTTCCGTATTTTCAAGTTTATTGATGGTAAATACAAATGTCGTGTGGGCCTCACAAAATTGGCCAGGGAAGTTTAACTAAAATATAAGTATACACTTTTTGTGTATCAACTACGACTAACTATACGATGAAGCTTTTAAGAAGTATTTTAAGTAAATGGCTGCATTGTTCTTGCAAATGAATGCCGTCATGTTTCCTTAAAACCTAGTCGGAAACAATTTTGTATTAGATGACGCTTGAAATTAGGCATGCAAATATATATTTTATAAAACATTAGACTCTCATTTTTTGGCTCCTTCGTTTCGCCTCAGTGTACAAATTTTTTTGAACTCGTATTTCCTATGCCTTCATATTTTATGGATTTTCTCGCCTTTTTGGTTGCGCATAACGCATGCCTATGAAATTACAGCAAAACATGAGTATTCATTGAAAAGCAAAATCAAGCCAAATCGTTTGAAAAAGGGAGGCGTTCTCGCTTGTAGCCGAGAAATACAAACACAAAAATGGGGCTTTTACTACATTCATGAGATAGTTACAACATTCTCAATCAATAAATACAATTTCCTTCGTATATTCGTGCCTGCAAAATAATATGACAAATGAGGCACAACTACATGGTCTATTATTGTAATCGGTGTCGGCCATAATTGCATGACAATTCATAGAAGCGTTTCAAACTGACCCAGTTTCACCGACACGATGGGCTCAGAGCCTGTATTTCTTATTCGCTCGCTCATTCACATGTTTCACGAGTGGCATACGAAAATTGCCGAGGGTGACCGCGCCTTGGTTCTCTACTGTGGTTTTCGCCGTGTCCCATCCAAGACCTCCAAAAACGGGCCACTCTTCACCTTCGTCGTCTAATTCAATCGCTACAGGCGCTCCAGTTGTTGCTTCTTTTGACTGCCACGCGCGTGTAGCATTTGCTTTTACGTCAGCGCGACTGGTAGCCAAACCAAAGCGAATCAGCAAATCACGAATTCCTGATGGTGGCGTCGGCGCTAAATCGAGTGCCCTCGAAGCCTGCGTTGTCGCATTCACGGTCACGCGCGGTTCTTTAGGCAGCGACGACGTTGGCAGCGTTGACGACGGCTTCAATGCCCGTCCAAAAGCTGCGATGTCAATGAAGCTGTCAAAGTGGATTATGTCGTCGGGATCATCCTCGCTTAATATGCTATTAGCGTATTCGATATAGGTACTATCGTTTGCAAGGGAATGGGGTGCTTGCAAAGAAACTGAAGAAGGGATATCTGGTGGCGTTAATGAGATCGCAGCCGTTGTGGTCAAAGGTGGGGTGACCGCAGACGAGGAGTTAGCTGCGTCGTCGTATTCCTCCTCGAAGACGCCTTGATCATCCTGGAAAGAGTCGAAGAAAGGCGGTTCGTCGGTGATATGTTCTACGTCGAAGATACTGCGTCCCCACTCTTCCTCTTCGGGTTCGTTGAGCAATTTTGAGATGTTGAGATCGTTCGGCACGTCAGCCGCCTGGCCCGTCAGCTTGTCTATTCCTAGGTTGCCTGCAAAATTCATCATAAGAATTATAGATGAGCAGTGATAAATTACTCACGGATTATATTTGAAGGATATAAATGCTTTACTATCATCTAGAAGACAGAGAGCAAAGTTGTCTCCCCCCCCTTCGCCCCAACGTGCAAACAAACCTATTCACGCAAATTTTACAGCAGGCAAAAGGAGAACGTTAATAGTTGAATTACGTAGAAGCCTTACTAACTTTGAGGGAACACAAAGCTGAAAGCCGTATGACAAGCATTCAAGCTGATGGTATCTGGTTGCGACATCACGTATTTCCAATTATTATTATATATTTGGGCCATTTTAGCGCTGTAAAAGTTCCCACACCTTCCTACGTTCGGCATTTGGCTCCTTTGGAATGCGAGGTGATCCATCTTGTAATCCAAACAGTAAGGAGGTCAAGAAACGGGCGCCTTCACAATCCATGGCGTTATGACGAGCCGGTGCGGGAACCTGAAGGAGACGGTGCCACCTGTTTTTTTTTTTTTTTTTTTTTTTGTGGTCTGTCAGGCCTCCTCTCATGGCAAGGGTGGTTTGTCTGGCATTGCGGAATTGAACTTCCTAGTGCAGCTCAGTCTATTTTCCTCTTTGACGTTCCTCTGAATGATTGGGATCTCAACTTCTAGCCTAAGTGACTGACTGACATAGATAACCGCCAGAAGTGGATGCTCACTCATTCTACCTCACCAATATTTTATTCGCGCCATATACTCACTCAAATTCATGTGTACTCACACTCATCGGCCCTAACCCACGCTCCTGCTGACACCGACACGCACACGCCAACGGTCCCTAGCGCTAATACTCACTTTCAATCACACTTACCGGCCCCCACTAATGCTCGCGTACACTCACACTAACGAGCATGTACTCACGCTCGCACTCACGTACACTAACACTCGCCGACAGTCAATCGTGTTCATACTAACGTCCACTCAAACTCACTCTCACTGACTTTCGTTGATACTCGCGTTAACCGGTGCTCACTCTTCAAGTTCACGTCCCATCTCACTTTCAGTCACTCACTCACACTCCTTCCCACGTCTAAGGGATCATTATGGAGCGAGTGTGAGTCAGTGTGCTCATCACTGTGCATGGCGACCTATGCTGCCTGGTACAGCCTAACCTGTGCACTTACATAAGAAGTCGCCGATCTCGTTGGGAAAGATCAGGTACGCGATGGCAAGCCCTAACGCGGCCAGCAGGAGCACGAGCCACAGGCACAGGCAGCAGCAACGCATGCACGAGCAGCACCCCTCTTTCTTCGGAGATCCCTCGCCACTGCCCTCCTCCTCCTCTTCCGCGGGGGACGCAGAGCTGCGCAGAACACACGACCCGACTGCCACAAGTGATCGGCATTCTAGCCTGCTTGATCTGAAACGTTCAGCCAGTGCCCGTCTAGCTTGTCCCCTGTAATAAGCACAGCCCAGATGCCATCGAGGATGCCGAGCACATTTGCAAACAAGGTTTTCGACAACTCAATAGCCAGGGCCTATTTACACACTCTTGCATGAACAACTATCAATATAATGTTCACTGTACCCAAATGTGAAAACGAAAATTGAAAATTCGTTATTATACAAAAGTACACGGGAACCGTGAAACCTTCCTTGAGTAAAATTTAATAAAACTGTAGGAAGATCTGCAGTAAAGAATGCACGGACTAATGAAAATTCCTACAGCTGAGCTTGCCGTTTTCCCATGTGTTCCATTTGTGTTACAGAAAAATGATCTGAAACCATGTCTTCCCCTGAAAGTAGTTTATCGGTAACCCGTTATGTTGCTCCCCTCTAGAAATTAGTATTTTAAAGGCGAAGCATTTCTTGCCGGCGGCTCTGTTCGTCCGTCCCGCGTCCCACACCCCCACAGTGCATCCGCCTCCCCTCCCCCTCTCTCTCCTCTAGCAGTCCTCTATGGAGCGGCGCCCGCGTGCCACAACCCCACAGCGCATGCGCGTCTCCTCCCTCTCCCTCTCTCCTCTCCTACGCTCCCCCTTTCTCTCCTCTAGGAATCCTGTACGAAGCAGCGCCCGCATGCCACACCCCCACAGCGCATGCGCGTCCCCTCCCCCTCTCCCTCCTCTCCTACGCTCCCCCTTTCGCTCCTGTAGGAATACGGAGCGGCGCGCACACGACAGGTGGTGCAACAGCTGCATACTCCGCTGGGGGCGCCACGGTAGTTCCGCGGTATGAAATTAACGAAGCGCGCGGGCCTCATTCTCTCTCCTATGCAGTGCCGCGATGAGCGCTCCGGCCGCTGACGCGAAACCATCTCCCGCTCAAGCTAACCATCTCCCCGCTGCTTCGCATCCACACATGGTTCCCTTTAGCGGGAGATGGAGTAATTTTATTGCGCATGAACTGGTGTTAACGGTTATGTGATTCCTACCCTTCAGACACAGGTGCTCTTTTTTCTTGCCCACGCAAAAATCGTTTGAATACATCAGCTTCCCAAACTTTCACTTTTTGCTGCTTTTAAAATATTCTTTTAAATAACGATCCTTTAAATACACTTACGTGCTCAACAAATGTATCAATGTTTGGAGAATTGTTATAGAAAGTATTCAGAATACTTAATATTATTTATGCATACCAATTTGTGTGAGTTTTAATGCCAAATCTCAAATACCTTAATGCTTCGTGGAACATTACCGGAATGTGAGTTTCTTATAGGCTCCTACTTGTACAGCAAAAATTAACGTCATCTACCTTGTGTTCGTCTCCTTTCTTTGACGCTGGGCTACCGGTATAGTTTCCAGTCACGAATGGTACGTGCGTGTAAGTGCGACGTGGAGTTAAGAAAGTACACTCTAGCAACATTTGCACCCTTCGGGGCTTATCTAGTCTCCTAACAGTAATTGTTGTTTACCTTCCGTACTTTTCTTTAACGCTGCGCAACCGGTGTAGTTTGAGGTCATAGAAGGCACGAGTTAACGGCATTGTTAAAGTTCCGCACGCCCAATAAGGAAGAAGTGAGTTCGGCTCCCGCCTACTGCAAGTTGCCTTTTCATCCATATTCATTTCCCCCTTTTGCTTAATATTTATACACATTCCTTTCCCAACCCACCAATATACACACACTTTTACCCTGACTTGATAGACCGACACTGCTGACAATGTGGGTTTATAGCCTCTTAGATCATATTCTCTGGGACTGCCGAGAAGAAGCACCCCCCCCCCCCTCCCCCACCAGATCTCCTGGCTGCTCCCTCGCCTGAAGCGTGGGAAGCAATACCCCGCAATGCGAGTCTGGAGGCTCAACTTCGGGCCATCGAAAGAGCCGAGAAGGTGGCTGCAAGGCAGTGCCTGGTAGCCTGCCTTGACTAAACCAATTTGACGAAATAACGTTGTTTTCTCCTCCTCTACCCCTTTCAATTCATCATAACAGTTACTTTTTCCTGGGCTTTCAATGGTTTCACTGTCTGTTTTTGTCTTCTAGTTTTCTCTGACAAAAAATTTAGCCCCTCGCGTCCCCTTAATTTTCTCGCTCAATGCGCGTACGATCGAGTGTAATACAGCGTTTCCCGTAATAAAAATAGCGCCAGTAGAATGTTAAAAAAGGATGTGCGCTCTGGAAAAATATGCAGCCTTCTGGAGCTTATCGTGTCCCCTAACAATAATAACCATCAATGTAGCGCGTATTTTGTTTCTTTATCGCCACCCGGCCGCTGCATCTTGACATCACAAACGGCATGCGCCTAAAATGTGACTGAGGTTTCCTGGCATGAGCAATAACACGTTAAACAGATAAATTGCACGCGAGATACATGACAATTACTGCTGGAGCACAAAATAAGCTGCAAAGGTTATGAACATGTTGCAGAGCGTGCGCGCAATACTGATGGCAAATATTCTTGGGAAAAAACAAGCCCCAAATACTGTATAAAATTTCAGACCGTGTCTGTACGGGCTGCTGTACAATAAACAATTTCATCGCATGCATTGTCCCAATGTTCAATTAAATGCAACCATCATACCATAGGCATTTCTGATTGCGTGTAAGCACATAACGAATCTTCTTACTTGGAGCATTGTTCTCTGGGTTATAATTCTATGGAACAGCGTAATTCCCGAAAAGAAAATGAAAATTTGGAGCAATTTGGGTGTAGCTTTCTGGGGAAAAATGAGGATGGTGGTTCGAATGTAAACAGTAATAGGAATGCCACTAAAATTTCACTTTTTAATAATGGCGTCTTTCCCATATATCAATACATGATGAAAGCAGTATTATTTTCCTTTCAGTGGAAGAGGAACAATAGTTATTGCTCTCGCAGCGGCCATAGACTGCGCAAATCCCTTATCTGGCCTCAAAAGATACCCATTGGGAGATCATGCTCAGACATTTAACTTAGCCTCCAGACAATCCAAACGTCTCGTCACCACATTTCACCTTTAACCACGCTGGAGCTGCTTATTTGTCAGCTAGAATTATTTCTTTCAAGTGCACAAATAATTTTAATTTTTACGCTAATAATCTGCCAATATCGGTTAAGAGAGTACGCCTTAAGTGCATCGTGTACCACGTATATTATAGAGATTAGTTTTCCTAGAATCACAACCATGAGGTTACGTAAGAAAGGAAGTTTGCTTGGCAGTTTGCGGCCTATAATAAGCGGGCGCAGTTCTTTTTATTGCGATAGCAATTATATGGACACTCAAAAGCAGATTTCTGCCGTCGGCGTCGCCGTCGCCGTGAGGTTCCGTATGACGTCAATGGAGATGAAATCGTCGCCGCGCGCCGAACGCTGTATGTGCGAGTGAAAGGGCGCGAGGGGCGCGCGCTTTCACGGGGAGTGAACGCACGGCGGAGAACAAACGCGCGTTCTGCGCCGTGCTCGCTTAAGGGCTGCAGAAGTAGGTGTCTCTTTCCTCCTTTACAATCACCATATATGTAGAGCAAACGCGCCTTCTTCCGACGCGCGAGAGGCCGTGGGGGAGGGGGGAGGGGGGGAGGGAGGGGGAGGGAAGGGAGGCGACGTTTAGCTGCGGCACCAAGTGCCTATTTATATCAAAGGCTCCGGCAACAGTCACCAACGCCGCACGCATTTTGAGCGAACGCGGGCAAAACGCCGACGGCGTCGACAACAGTTCCGCGTGTTGCCGGTGCTGCTGCATGTCCAAGTTTATACAGCTGATAAAGCAAATATCATTACTCCGTATAGCTCTCTACAAATTTGCTATCGCAATTGATGCTTCGCCTTTCAGGTGAAACTGCGACTACTTTTTCATTAAAAATAAATAATGCAGTTGTAACTCCAGCATCACACCATCCACAAAAAAGTGACAAAATTAACGTTCTTGCGCGGATGGGCATTTAGGCTTTTGGTGCAGCTAGAATAAATTCACCGAACACATAGTGGTTGTTCATTGAGAATGAGAAGTTTCAACGTGTCGAAGTTGATATTTGCAAGAGACTGCACGGTCAGCGCAAGACACAGCGATAACAGAAAGCTTAGTGGTTCTTTTCATCTGCTTCTTAACACGAGGTTGAGGGTTCGATACCTGGTGGCGGCGGCAGCATTCCGAGTGTGCCGGAATGCGTTCGTTGGACGGTGACTGAAATGATTGTGGCGATTGAAATGATTACGGAACCCCGTCATTACTATGGCGTCTCTAAATCTGCTGGCCAAGAACTGAAAATCTCGGAAATATCTATAGATTTGTTGCTAGATAAGGACGATGCCAAAGCAGAACGCACGCACGCACGCACGCACGCACGCACACACACACACACACACTCACACACACGCACGTACTCACGCACGCACGCACGCACGCACGCACACACCACACATACACATAGAGAGAGAGAGACAGACAAGCGGAACTGACAGAGGGGCTACCCGCCGGTATTTCGCCAGTGCTTCTGCTATTTATTGAAAATAGCAGAAGCACGTACTTGCACACTAAAGGAGAACCAAAGTGCAGACATCGTTGCTATTGATGTGCAATGCAGTGGATAGAGCAAAACGTACTCCTTAGGAGACTGAAAAATTGTGAGGAGCATATGCCACAATCACTTTAGTTCTTAGAGTATGGTATGCTTCTGTAGCGTCTGCCGTAACCTTCTTGAGCAGCCAGAGCAAGGTACCCGTGTTTTCGAACAATGACAATATAACACAGTTACACAATTATGAGCAAGTGCCTTCTGGCTTTGTCATTTATATCCTTAGCTTGCTCCCTGAATCATGCACTTAAACACCTATACTCATCTGCCCCACATAACAATCATTGAGCGAAGTGCGAGACTACTGCTCAGCTTCTTAATGACACATCCTAAGTTGATCAAAATGGACACCTATATTTATTGTAATTTATTTATTTAAAAAATACTGCGGACAATAAGTCCAAGCAGGATGAGCAGGATACACAAGATTATTTACATAAAGGTACAGGATGAAACAAGTTTGCAACAAGCTATTCACAGAATCTGTGTCGTCATAAGGTAGACGATTAAGAAAATTTTATCAACTTGGTTATAATAAAACACTAACACGAAATCACACCATTAATTACACAAATGGTATAGAGGTCACGGGCGCTGGGGGAATGCTTCAGTTTGTTTATTCCAGTCAGCTGTTTGTGGAAGAAAAGAGTACCGAAAAGTGTCAGTCCTTGCGAAAACTGGGGTTTACGAATGAGAGTAGTGGTGTCGAGTGGGTCTGCTTATCAAGGGAGATACGTATGTTGCGGTGTCTAAGGGAGGCCTATGATAATCTAAGGCCTATGATTAATTATGTTTGGTGGAAACTCTAGTCTACTTTTGTTTCTTCGAATTTGTAATAGTTCAATGCCGTTTGCGGTTAGTAATGCAGTAGGGGAGTCAGCAATCCTAAATTGATTGTAAGTAAATCGGACCGCTTTTATTTTAATTCTTTCAAGGTTCTTAATTTTAATTTTTGTGTGAGGGTCCCAAACTATAGAAGCGTACTCAAGCTCTGGCCTAATTAAGGAAAAGTAAGAGAGTAGTTTAACACTAGGCGGGGCAGGTTTAAATTTGTGGCGTAGAAGGAATATTTTCCGGACAACGGCAGAGCAGATGTTATTGATGTGCAAGTTCCACGATAAGTTACTGGTTATTGTTAGACCTAAGTATTCATAGCAGGCTACTTTCTGTAACGTAATAAGGCTGCCTTAAAGAAACTTTGTATTTCATGTAATATGTGATGGCTTCCTTTTGAAGGACATGGAAAGTCCAGAACATGCTGGCTATACGAACCACTTGATTCCCACTACGTGCGAATGTATAGTATGGAATATCAGTTCTAAACAGCGCGAGGAAACCGAAGAGGAGTGATGGAGGCCGGTAGTCATGCCGTATGTCAATAATCTGGTGCAAGATGTAAAGATTGCTACTTCCAGGTGCGGCCTTAATGCGGGGTTTTTGAAGTTCGGAAAGAAAGATCTTCTAGATATATGCCCCAGCTTTAAAATAAAAAGCAGCTTTCCTACAACCGCCAACTGCCTTTTAGTGCATACAATTAAGCACCAGAACAAATGCTTACTGTGCAAGTCACAAGCTTATCCTTTTTAGCGTTCGTGTGCTTGCTATATATATATATATATATATATATATATATATATATATATATATATACAGGTTGTTTCAGCGAACACTTTCAAAAATTCTTAAAGGTTGCCTGTGGCAGATAGCCCAATTCTAGTTCATGAGCTGGTCTACTCGAAGAGGCGGACATTACTTGCACAAGAAATTGAAAGGCACAATCGAATAATTAACAGAAATTTACTAATTCAGTTTTTCACTAATTACCTGATGGCCCATATTGCAATTTACAAATTGTAGCCGTGTAGTTAGCAAGGCGGATCCACTTGGAACGAATTCTCGGGAGGACACCAGTTTCGAGATATTAATTCCCGAACTTTGCGGAGAAATGCATGGTCGTTCCAGTTAGTTTCTTAACAAAACGTCGCTTTCTGCATTGAAACAAAAACTTAACTGGAACGTCAATGCATTTTTCCGCAAAGTTCGGGAATTAATATCACGAAACTGGTGTCCACCTGAGAATTAATTTCAAGTGGATCCGCCTTGCGAACTCCACGGCTACAATTTGTAAATTGCAATATGGGCCATCAGGTAATTAGTTAAAAACTTAATTAGTGAGGTTTGGTAATCATTAGATTATGCATTTCAATTTCTTGCGCAAGTAATGTCCGCCTCTACGAGTAGACCAGCTCATGAACTAGAATTTGGCTATCTGCCACAGGCAACCTTAAATAAATTTTGAAAGTGTTCGCTGAAACACCCTGTATATATATATATATATATATATATATATATATATATATATATATATATAGCAAGCACACGAACGCTAAAAAGGATAAGCTTGTGACTTGCACAGTAAGCATTTGTTCTGGTGCTATATATATATATATATATATATATATATATATATATGATTAAAGGAATTTGCTAAAATTGTTATCAGGAAAGCAAGTAGCTACACTTGATTGTTCATCGTGTGAGGTGTGACTGCTCTGGGCTGTTCGACAACGTATGTATCTTGTTCCCGTACAGTAAAAAGGTTACCCGACAAGGCATGGAAGCATACCCTATCTTCATATATGTAGATAATAGTGTTAGCTCTCCTTGAGTTGCCCTATCCAGTAAGAAAAAGGAAAAGAAGGCAGCTGAATAGCACCACCATGTACCAATTCTGTCATTTTATCGTCGCATGTCCTGCATATGGATGGCTTGGCTGAAGTTTTTCTCGTAAGCATTTATTTGCGCGGTTTTTCCCGAATCTCTCAGTTGCCCGTATAGCGCCGTTTTCTCTCCGCGTTCTTTGTGGTTTTGCTTGGCTCCTAAATCATTTCATTATCCCTGGATTATTTGGCAACGCTAATGACCCCCAAATCTTCATTATTTCTTGTTTATTTGTTGTCGGGATGACTACGTGTGTACTTGTAGAATTTTCATTTAAAGAAAAGGTAGCAGTTTCACCAGAAGGCGAAGCATGGACAGCGATATGAAAATTTTAAACTATCACATGAAGTACAGACTTCAGTTTTACGGCTAGTATTATGCAGTAAGCGTTCGCTTACAAGTGTGGTGACATAGGTACAAACACACACACGAACAGAGGTCACGCGTTGACCGCGAGATCTCGGTGTCACAGCGTTGGAGTTGTGACACCGAAATGTGACACCGAAAGCGCCAGCAACGAGGTGCGCGCGTGGTTGTCCTAAGGCGAACGTTAGATGCTGCCACTCCCTTCAATCTTTACACTGCGCCGGGCCTCCAAAATTGGTGTTCGGGGAAGCCATCGCGTGGGCAGACAGAGCAAATCAAGCCACCAACCAAGCCTTCTCGGCTGTCTTTTCGCCCGGCGACCGGTGGCACATCACGTGACCTCAGTGCTGCCAATCTGCAAAGCCGGTTTTCCCCCTTAACTCAGGATAAAACATTTCGCTAGATTTCCCTGAATGCTTGCCAAATTTGGTTGTTCAGTTTGCCGATATAATTTCTGTTTGTTTGTGTTATGCAAGTAGACTGCAAATTTTATAGTTTAAATTTATTACGAAGCTCGTTTTAAAATATCAAAGACATGAAGTCTCTAGACTTAAGCTGAAATGATGTCGCAGTGCAAGTTGTTATGCTAACAGCACAATATTGGAGTCATATTCATTAAAGACGTGAGTTCGTTTATATTTGATTGTTGTCCAAACTTGCATTGCTCGCAGAGCAAAGTAACAAGATTACACGAAACCATGTTCGAATTGTGAAAAACATGGGCGCCTGACCTCCCTTACATAATGTAACAGTGTAACAGTGTCAAAACAGTTTTTCCCTGACACCTGTATACACAGGGTGTCCCAACTATCATGTACCAAAATTTAAAGATATGCAGGTTCCACGTAGTTGGACGGAACCAAGGTGATGTTTGCGTTCACTTGGAGATACTCAGATTGTTTCTTGGATCCCCCTAATTACACAATTAGCCTTAAATAATAATTCATTTTTATATATTATAATTAGATGAAAACATGTCAATGAGAAAATTGTACAGTAACATGAAAAGCTGCCGATACAGCTTCCTGTTGCTCAATTACGTGCTACATAAAAGTGTTTTGCCGAGCGTAAAAGAAGCCTGCGAAAACTCGCAAGGTGCCTCGAGCAGCCACTCACGCGGTAATATTGCGTGTATTGGGCAATATTGTATGATAGGACACCCTGTATATATATATAGAAACATGAGAAGCACAACTTCGTGGTTCTCTGGGGCTTATTTACCCAACAGTTTCGGTTAGTGGACCAACATATTCAAACGGTAGGTCTACCGACCGCGGCTGTTGGGTAAATAAACTGCGGATAACCGCGAAGTTGGTCGGTCCACCGACCGAAACTGTTGGGTAAATAAACCTCAGATAACCGCGAAGTTGCGCTTCTCATTTTTCTAAATACGCCTGACCCAGTGAAAAATCCAGTTTATATATATTATATATATTGCGTGCCATGTTGCAGGACAACACTTACGCCCTTACACGTCATTTACAGTGAATCACGCAGATGCGAGGCCATTTTTTTATCTTTCTTCCAAAGCAAAGTTCGCCCAAACACACTAACACTGGGAGTCTCTCCAATGTTGCTCTGCCTACCGGCGGTTCGCGGTAAATTTTAGTGTACCTGTCTATAGTCGACTGTTTAGCACTACAAAAGCATTGTCATGCTCGGCGCTAAGTTTATGTGGCCGCTTATGGCAGGATTATGCCGTGCTGCTTTGTTCTACGTTCCATTATACGTTTTTTCACCGTATACAGATACCTATTTCAGTCAGAGCGCACAGATATCGACAGCACAGATACAGGTACGAATGGCAAAATCTCATTAGCAGTGATTCTTTAAAAAGCCCAAGCCATCCGCACCCTGTTGGTCACAGAACAGTACGATACATGTTATTTCTATCAATGCATTGAGATAGTAAAATAGGAAAAAACGATAGCGTTTGACATGGTTCCCACCCCTTCTACTACGCGTAGTGGCAGGAGACGACTGACATTCTCGCTGTGATTAGCAAAGGAAATGCAGTTGAACTCGCACATTATACAATAATGAAATCAACAAAACATTTACTTGGCGCGGTGCGTTTACTGCGCTGTTGTACGATTAAAACTAGTACTTCGCAGGCTAATGCGAAGGTAATTTGTGGTTACTGAAATAAAAACATGGCGTCACGTCAGCACTACCACTGTTTCTCATGTCTATGAGTTTTCTTTTTTTTTCCCTCAATGTCATGTCATAGCGCGAAATTTCCTAGAATTGAAGAAATTCCAATTTTCTCTAAACAAGGCTTCAAATCACTAGTTATAGCGGACGTTCCTTATAGTTGGCCGCACTGCGCGACCGCCAACTTACGACGCTCGGCCACTCTAGCTCGGCGGTCTCGGCCAACGCCACCTAGATAGCACCAAGGCCTGTTCACTCCAATCCATGACGTTAAGCTACCTGGCCCGAAATTTCCACTGTCAAGCCTGGCGGTCACCGAAAGCGGTGACGTCGAAATCACCGCTGCTTACTCGGGAGCATCCCCGTCATATTCTATGGCAGTCGGGTAAGGTAGCATGACGTCATGGATAGGAGTGAACGGGCCTTGTGCTATCTAGGTGGCGTTGACCCGGCGGGCTCGGCGGGCACGGCCACGCTGCACCGCGCAAGGGCCATCGCACACGCCTTGAGTGCCTGTATAATTGCTGTCGAAATAATATTGTAAGTTGGTGTTGGTTACATTCTAGCGTGCTGTTCGTTCCCTTACTCGGACTTTTCGTCGGGCGAGAACTCGCTTTGAAGCTTCTCGACAACGTCAGCCCCTTGCTTGCTGATGGCATGCACGGGAGCTGCGGGCGGCTGTTTTGTTTGACGGGATTCTTTGACCCACGCTGCCTCCTCGCTGATGCTGTTCATTTCGATGCCCTTGATCATTTTCTTCTTGGACTTCTTCTGAGTGGTGGGAAATACATCCGGAGGAGTGCTTGCCTGAGGAGTGTCTGCCGAGGGCATCGGTGCCAACGGCGTCAAGGGTTGCGAAGACCACTGTGCTGGCGACAGCGACACCGAGGACATCAATGGAACCTGAGCAAGAAAGGCTCACTTTTATTGCAGACGCGATGTTTGTTTCCAAATTAAGTGCTTGCTTTCCCAGATGTAGGATGTGGAACGGAACTCAAATTACCGAAGGCATCGACAAAATAGCGTAGAAACTTGAAGATGCTCTTAAAATTGATAGGTCACAGTGAAAATTCTTACCTCTCGAGTACCTTATACCTGTGTTTTTGTTCCCGTTTCGGCTACCAAAACTTAGCCACGTGGCGCACAACTTATCAGTCTCGCCTTTCCGACTATTTCCCTCTCGAAGCTGCACCGTAGCTTGCGCCACCATTGCCATACACAACTAGTTGTGCCCCTTCACAATTTTGCGCCAAATCTATCACGTGATGGCTCAAGACAATTTCGTTCAACTTTCTAGCCTGTACGGTAAGCTCCTCTAGCCATACCCCGTAGAGGAATAAGGATTATAAACAGAGATAAGGTGCCTCAGAAAGGCAGAAAGGCACCTTATCCCTGTTTATAATCCTTATTCCTCGTGTGCTACTCCATTAGTCAGCCACCTTTTTTTGATTTTAGATTTCCATACCCCGTAGAGGTGACTCAGTGGCTATGGCCTGCTGCAGCTGAGCAGAAGTTCGCGGGTTGGATTCCTAGCGGCCGTATTTCGATTGGAGCGGTAAGCAGGAATGCTTGCGTAAAAAATATGCAGCTGTACCTTGAAGAACTTCAGGTAGGCGAAATTATTCTGCAGCCCACCATTATGAAGTTCCCCGTCGCCCCTATGTTGGTTCGGGACGTTCGATCTATTACTGACTTTTTATTTTGTCGTAAAATTATGCGCTTCGATATTTTCACAGTTCAGCGCCTCTCATTCATGCTTGCTTCCATGACGGACATTCTGTACTTAGATGAGTTTTGTAAGAAGGTGAAATGGTATTTTACATTGTGTCCGGTTATTTCGATGTGTGCATGTACAGCCTTTCTTACTATAACAAATATGCAATGTACTTACTCTCCCAAACAGTTCAAACTAGGCCATTCGGCGGTTGGTTTTTTGAGGAGTGTTTAAGAATTCTGAAAACTGACGAGTTCATTTTTAGCCCTTATCCCTATGTATGTCTGGACATTGAATAAAGGAGCCAGAACTGCACTTTGATTTTTCATTTTTCAAACCCGGAGTTGAAGGCGTATTTGTGAAAGGGGCTCGGGAAAAGTGCACGGAATTTACCGGGTATGACCACACAGACGTTCTGGTCACGTATTCGCGTTATTATCACATCCTCAGTGTTGTGAAGTGGTGCTTCACCATTCAAGCAAGCGCACTATCGTCGTCCGAGGATAGAAACAGTTGGGCAATGCGAAACAAATTTAATAACGTGAAGGTGTTACATTATAAAGGCATACAGTGTGCATTAGAGATTTTGTACTTCTACAGGTGAATATAGCAAAAAAAATTAGGTTGGTTCTAAAATGAATTGTCACTTGCTTGATGCCATCCTGAATATTTCCTTAATACATCGTATCGTAAGTGTCTCACGTTACATACAACAAGCTTCTGACTATAGCCACTGCCTTGCTACTCAGCAACGCTCGTCGACAAATTAATTTTAAAAATATCCCCGAATTGTGTGTCGATGCAGACGACTGTTGCGCAAGTTTCATGACAGCAATACTAGTTGTTCCGAGAATAAATCAACGCAAGAAACTTCAGCCGATACAACGTGATCGGGTGGCATGGCACAGCTGTATTGCCAATAGATCAGCGTTTCTCACTGCGCAAGACACAAAAAGAGAACGTGACTAATTGGATATCACGGGCATATTGCGCAGTCCTGCTTCACCGCTTATACCGGGTGTTTCAGCGAACTCTTTCAAATCTTTTTACAGGTTGCCTGTGGCCCATAGCACAATTTTAGTTCGTTAGCTGGTCTACTCGAAGAGGCTGACATTACTTGCACAATAAAATGAAATGCGTAATCAACTAATTAAAAAATTCACTAATATGGTTTTTACCTAATCACTTTATTGCCCATATTGCATGTAATTTACAAATTCTAGGCGTGGACTTTGCTAGGCGGTTCCACTTGGAATGAATTCTCCGGATGACGCCCGTTTTGAGGTATTCCCTAGCTTTGCGGGGAAATTCGTTGGCGTTCCAGTGAATTTTGGGCTTCAATGCCTAAAACGACGTTTTGGTAAGAAAGTAGCTAGAACGCCAACGCATTTATCTACAAAGTTCGGTAATTAATATGTTCAAACTGGTGTCATCCGGAGAATTCGTTCCAAGTATATCCGCCTTGGGGACTCCATGGTTAGTAGCTGTAAATTGCAATATGAGCCATAAGATAATTAGTTAAAACCTAATTAGTGATTTTTTGTTAATTATGCATTTTAATTTATTGTGCAAGTAACGTCCGCCTCTTCGAGTAGACCAACTCATGAAGTAGAATTCTGCTATCTGCCACAGGCAACCTTTAAAAATTTTAAAGAAAGTTAGCTGAAATTCTCTGTAGTTTTCAGCGTCACCTTAAAATAATGAAGCAGCTGGTTCTGTGGACGAAGGCTGCTTAGGGCGTGCACGAAAGTATTAGAGCCGCAACAAGGCCGTACGGCTGTTTGAAGCCTGCAGTAGTGCTCCTAAGTTGCCAGATTCCCACTGATGAATTTTGGACACTGTGCACTTTCCCCGTTTTAAACTTGTTTTGGTTCTTTATGTACACAGACATCACAGCAATAAATGCTGATGAACAGATATTATGCAAGTGAGTTCATTCTAGGATACATGTCTCTAGGCTCTAGAGACTACACTTCATCCAATTAAGTAAATTACTCCGAAGAGCAGTCGGGGCCCCCAACTGCCCGATACGTTCAGGAACTCCTATATGACGATGATAACCTCCCCTGCACTTGTGCGAAATTAAGCCTGGAAAATACATGACCAACTTTAAAACTCTCCGCCGAAACTTTGATCCTCAACGTGAAAGCTGTTAAAAGAAGCATTAGAGTCCATTCTTCATTGTTTGCGCGGAAGGAGCGATATAGTGTGCCGCTCTCTGGCGGCTAAAAATACATCCGGGCATACAGGCCGTTGCGTAAATGACCGGCTAAGGGAGCACAAGCAAAACGTTACGCGCTACAGAGATGGTCACGTGTCAGCACATTGCAATGACTGTGGATGTTTTCAGTTTTTGTTTAATATCCGACAGAACCATCTCCAACAAAGATAAATGTATGCGAGAAATGATAGAACCAGAACCCATTATCATCGAAGGTTCCTTGGGTGTTGGTACGCCATCAGTTTTGTTGTAAGGCAGAACATATAATTGCTAGGCTCATTACAAAGGTATACAGTGTGTATACTGTGAGCATGTATGTATATACATGCATAAACACTTTAAGATGCAATGATCTTAAGTGGCGAGTGCGCTGCTTTCGTTTGTGTTTTTTGAATGATTCACTGGGCAGCCATGCAGTGTATTCCAGCACTCCCCCTCAGAGTATAAATTACCAACTCGGCCAAGACTCAGCACACTCAAAAATACAAATTTTACTTTAAGCCAACAGACAATGAAGTCCAAGAGAATATAGGGGAAATGAAGTCTTGTTATTTTCGTATAAGTCGAAATGAGGCTTATACAGAATTGTAAAATTCGCGATAATCGGTGGTGAGAGCCGTGCCGCCCCCGACCACTGCAGAACAGGTGGCTGTTGGCGTAATGTGTTTGAACAAGTACATCAAGCTCATCAATTATTCTCGCTCTACATCAAGTGCAGGTAATTGCGTGTTCGTGCGTAATCAAATAGTGACGCAGATAATTAGGTTTGTTCGTGTTGCACCAATTTTGTGTGTGCTTGTACTCACGTGTTCTTGCTTCCTTTGTCTCTGCTGAATGTTCGCGCTGTATACAAAAACCGCTACTAATAAAATCAAGTAGTCGTGTGGGAGTTATCCCGAACATTTGTCGCAACCGAATGTGTTTGCGAAATCAATTAGCATTGACTCACTCCGGGCTTGGAAGATTTCGATTTCCCGTCCTCCGACATGCCCTCCAGCTGCTTGTCCAGCCTGCGTCGCATGTAGTCGACCATGGTGAGCATCATCGCCGAGGCCATCTCCTGGGCGGGGCTTGGCCGAGGCTCCGGCGGAGGAGGGGGCTGCACTGGTGGAGGTGCGGGAGGCGCCCCTGGCGGGTTGATCACAATAGGCGCGGACTGTCCACCAAATCCTCCGCTCGGCATCGGCATCGGCACCGAGATCGGAATTGGAGTCGAGACAAGTGTGGCCTGGAAGGCGAGTAGGTACGCGGTATTGACTGTACATTCGACGGGTTCCTATATAAAGAAATATAAATTATGGAGTTTTACGTGCCAAAACCACGATCTGATTATGAGGCACGCCGCAGTGAGGGACTCCGGAAATTTGGACCACCTGGGGTTCTTTAACGTCCACCTAAATCTAAGTACACGGTGTTTTCGTATTTCGCCCCATCGAAATGCGACCGCCGTGGCCGGGATTCAATCCCGCGACCTCGTGCTCAGCAGAGCAACACCATAGCCACTGAGAAACCACGGCGGGTATGACGGGTTCCTATACCGCGCTCCAACTCGGTTTGCAGCGATGCGGAGCCCTCTCGAGATTGGCGCCAGAGAAAGGCTGCCCCAGCCGAACGTGGTAGCTACTGCCAGAGCAATCGGAGTAGTCACGAGACTGTGTTCCTGTCGGATCTCGGTCACGCTCCCAGGTTAAAGGTGGGGGAGCACCTCTGAGCCCTCTGAGCCGGAGTGCAGAGCTCTCAATGACCCAGGCGAGTGCGTTCCGAGCGCTTCATTTCCGATTTCGACCAGCTGAATGTCCTAGAACGTTCTAGAGCGTTCTAGGACAAGAATGTTCTAGAGCGTTCGAGAGCAACCAGTCGAATGTACCATGAGTAAAAGCAGCTCGCATTTTCCATAAAGAATGCGTCTTACAACACAAAAAAATTGCGAAACTCATCGGCAATGACAGTGAGCGCCAGCGAATAGCCGAACGCTTCAAGAAAGCTATTCGCTTTATTAAATGAATAGTGTCCTTCACGGCATATATTTTGCAGTAAGAATAGTTAGATGGCGTTTGTTGTTCTGTTGCATATTTCCGCAGAGAACACAACTGTTAACGTGCAGCAGTTGTATATAGGGAACATAGTGCGGCTCAAAGAGCTATAATGGTGGGCGTTTGGCGATGAACGGGCCTGGCAAACTCGGTTGAGCTCCTCTGTATCGGCGCGGAAAGTCGAACCTCCGACCAGGAAAACGGGCGAAAGAGCCAAGTAAAGCTTTTCTCTTTAGGTGTATTGGGAAGGAAATTAAACATGACGTGTTTTCGTGTTTGACATACAAAACCACATGCGTTTAAAATTTTTAGAGAATTGGAAACGTCGCATTTGCGTACCGTCAAGACGTGCATGTGGCAGGTAGACTGTGGTTAGAACGAAACACGAAACCAAAAGGGGAAGAAAAAAATGGACACGAGCAGGAGCGCTTAACGTTGAAGTGCATTTTATTGACGCAGGGAATTTATATACGCGGAGTAAACGAAGAAGGTACTGAACAGCAAGGAAAAAAGGAATACCGGGGAAGATTACTTCGCGGAAGTGAAGGTACACACTGAAAATCTAAAAAAAAATAATTTTCAATTACACCTGTGACATAAATCAACCCGTAGTCAAGTGACTGTGAAAGAAAGACCAAACGAAAACACGCCACCGCTAATTGACGTGCGAAAATATATTTGAGTAGTTTTTCCTGCAACCGCAGCTGAAGATTGTTCATTAAGCATCACGCGGGTTCAGTATTTCGGATGTTTTCAATATTTCTTCCGTTCTTCGATTGTGCTTTATAATGTGGCTGCACCAGCTGCGGTGGCTTAATGGCTGTGTCGTTTTGTTGATAAGCACGAGGTGGTGGGTTCAGTTCCGGGATGCAGCAGTCGCATTTAGATGGGTGCAAAATGCAAAAAGAAAACGCTCTTAAGTGTACGTTAAAGAACTCCACGTGGTCAAATAATATACGCAGACCACCACTACGGCGTGCCTTCGTAATTATGTCGTGGTTTTGATACGTAAAACCACAGAATTTAGCTTTAAATATTGTGACTTTGTCATTAAAGCTTGCTTGGCAGCCACAATCTCTGCAACGAAGCGTCAAATACCCAGTTCCGCACTTTTGACGTTACTGTTTTGCTCAACGGAAGTTGTGTCAAAAAATTACTTGCCAATCTTTCACGCGAGTGACGACTGGAAAGGGGCATTCATTTGGTCCCAGTTTGAGTTGCTTCCCTAGTGGTTATGATAATTGGCACACGTGCTGCTGAAAATGATTCCTCGTTCGGTTTTCAAAGGTTGACCTCGTATTGGTGCATAGTAATCTTTCCTGGTTTTGGTTTGTTATCCTTTAATGAATGTTCGATGTCAGTTTCTTGCCGTTCATTTGTCTTTGAGGGTGACATTAACACGTGCTTTGGAGCAAACATATAAACATATATGTCCTATGGTTCGTTTCAAACCCTGTTCCTCCAGCACAGAAGCTCTAACCATTGGGCCATGGACGCACGTCTGAAAAGGCGTAATAAAGCACCCTTGAGGACTTCTCTCGTGCATGCCACTGTATTTAGACGCCTAGTGCATTAGCCGCGTCGTATAGCAACAATTTATAGCCACAATATAAAGTGAGCACTCGCATTTCCTACAAAAAGAAAAAGCATAGAACTTACGGGACGCGTGGGTCACTGAAAGTTTCGGCCAGATTCTCATCCTATTGTGGAGCTGTGCTACGTTAATTCCTACAAAGTCGAGCACATCTTGTCTTGTGATTCATCACATTTTAACGCTGAATGGTATGGTACAGCTTTATGAAGAGAGGGATGGTTCATCGGCTTTAATTAAGGGTAACGGAATTGGGGAATTGGAAGATGAGGACAGGGCCAGCCACCGAGCAATGCGTCCCCAGACGGTTACATAATGCGGAGAATGCCTGATCCCGCAGCAAAGGCGAACAGTGCTCGCAGGACACTGTCGGCCTCCGCTGAGGGACGTATCCAATCCTCGAATGTGGTCACGTGCGCCCGGTGCTTTCGTAGGAGAGCTGCATACTTTGGGCACTCTCTCTGCAAGTGCCTGATGGCTGGCGCAGCTGCAGTTTTGCACGTTGGGCAACCTTGTTGTATTTGGCAACTTGTCTGTATTTAGCTTTCCCATAGTGTTGTCTGGCAAGACGTCTTCTTTTCTTATGTGCACCAAGTTCTTCAAGATCTTCAAAACCGTTGTTAAACTTTTCGTCCGAGCACTATACAGTTGTAAAAAACGTAATTGCGATGTCGTGCCTTAAGTCCTCTATCATCAAATCCTGTGAGCACAATGTTAGCGCCAGCTTTAATGCGCAGGTTACGCGTCAATTTGAAGTAGGTTATCCTCGCGTTGCATTAGATACTGTCGCTGAAAGCGTAAAAAAGTCCATTATTTTGTCCAGTTCGAACATGGTTCCAGAAAGCAATAATAACAAGAAAAGAGTCGTAGGTATTCCATACGTGCATTCCTTATCGCACATGCTGACGAAAATGGGAATTAGATACGGTGTTAAGGTCGTTTTTACGGCTGCCAATAAGCTAGGTAAGATTTGTGCCGCCATGCAGAGTACGAATGAGCAGGTGAAAGACAAAAGGTGGACAGATATGTGCTTCGTAAAACACACGCACAAATTTACGGACTGCCCTACTGGTGTGGTATATAGTGTTCCTTTCAGCTCCGGCCGCTTCTCCGTTGGGGAGACAGGCCGTTTTGTTCATCAAATATTATTGGAGCATAAAAGGTCTTTAACCGGAGGATCGTCATCTAATCTTTCTTTGCACTGTCCGATTGTTAATTCACTCCAAAACTCAAGAATGTGCTGTTTTATGCAGGCACAAGAACGAACAAACGCGTCTAATGGTGCAGACACATTAGAATTTATAGCACATATTTAATTAGAGCACTAAGGCAGCGTTAACAACAGCTAAGCAGATTGTTCGCAAACTCAACCCTCTACGGAGCATTATACATGATCACGCATTATCAGATCAACTTTGTAAGGGTAACTTGTTGGCCAAATAACATCTGTGTGTGGACCTCGTCAGCTACTTTTTGGAACAGGGTATGCCACATCGGCAAGTGCCAGCGAAAATCGTGTATGTCCCCTGCTCACAGCCACATAGGGGTAGAATGGACACCATTAACGAGAACATCTGTGCGCGGTCGAAAAATTAAAAAAGACGCCGTTTCTCCTGAAAGGTGAAACATCGATTGCGATAGCAAATTAGAGGACAGCCATATGAAGTAAGTATAGTAGTTTTATCGACCGTGTAAGCTTGTGAACACTAGCATACTAACTCAATGAGCAAACATCATTCCACGCACGCCCATGCAAACAGGAACACATCTTACACGATGAGCGCGGAAACTAGCTGTCAAAGCGCTGGAGTGAGGAAGTGGGGAAGCAGCAGCGAACGAATTTACCTTCGTGCTGCGTCTTGTATCAGCGCGAACTAAACCGCGGAAACACAGCCCGCGCGCGGCCGCCCAGGTCGCGCGGTGTAGAACGCGCCCCCTCTTTACTACGCTCGCCCCGGAGCGTTGCGCGCGACGGAAGACGGCGCGCTACCTTACCGCTTTCCTCCCTCGCGTGCGCGAAATTGAGCCGCGATCGCCGGCTCAACTTTGCTTGATTTTACTCGCACATACAGCATACGGCGCGCGGCGACAATTTATCGCTTTGGACTTCATACAGAACCTCGCGGCGACAGCGACACCGGCAGCAAAAATCCTATATAATTCCTATCGCAATAGAAAGTAAACTTCTGTTTACTGTTGCGTGTATGGTGGTTACAACCGCTATAAGAACACTGCCGGACAGCTGACGAAGGTACCATTTCGTTGATTTCCTTGGAAATCAGACGAGACTGATCGCAGTCATGCAGCGTGGAAGCTAATGAATCTTGCACTTTCATCTGCTTCCTCTCTAAGATATTACTAGGAAAAATTTCGTGTCCTTCACTTTCTTTTATTATTGTCAGTGGACGTGCAACGCATCGAAACTCGAGCCACTCCATGCAGGTGCGCATGGAGCGTAAAGCTCAGCTTTTTGTATCGCCTTTGAATACGGCCTGATATGGCGCCCCGCGAGCTCGCCTTCACTCTGGGATTTGTCGCTCACACTGTAATTGTTCGGTGCCGCTCAATGTGTTTTCGTCGAGTTACATTACAGAAATAGAAGCAATATCTAGTGAAGCACGCATGTCGAAGCTATTGGTCAGGCGCCAGCGAGTGACGTGACACAGCAGATGACGCCAATGACGTGCAGTTATGCTGCTCACTATCAGGACGTGGACGCGCCATGCTCACCATAAAACGCAGCTTTCAAAAATGTAAGAACTGCGAAACAGACGTTACGGTAATAACAGGAATCCCGTCGTATTCAACGCTGTGCATCTCTGCTACGCACTTGCCTACGATTTCCGACGGATCGACAGTACGGCTGATTTCTTGCCTCGCGCAATATACGTGATTAACATCGTAAAAGCCAGCACCACGAAACGAACTGCTTCATGTAAAGTACTGCATAACTCTGTTCATCCTTCCGTAGCCGAGAAACAGTAAGCGTGGCTCATTTCACGATGACATTACGATACGGCGACAGCCGCCGCACACAACTTGGGGCAACGCGCCTGGAAGTGAACACAAGAAATATATGCATGGTAGTGAAGCCCACATGTTCAAAACTAGGCGATTTATTAGCGGTTCGTGCGGCTTAGTGCCATCTACGGGATGAGGGAATACTTTCGGCAGAACAAAAATTAAGGCGACGCCATAACAGTTAAAAAAATGAGTGGCGTCGTTTTAGTTGTAAAAGGCCCAAAATTTATTTCGGTGGCCCGCGATTAGGCCAATGATGTACAATGTCCCACAATTCGACACGACGACCGCTTCGAGCTTTTTGCGCGCAAAGCGATGCCGCGACACGCCAGCCGTACGGGTGTCGCTATCACGCCCACGCGCAAAACTTGGCTTCTTTGCGGGCCAAAGTTTTCGGTGTTGAGTGGCGATCCGATCATCGGAGGCCAAGAGCGTCGGCCAACGCAGCCGCACAAGGGCAGCTGAATTGAAAAAAAAGTCGTGGTTTCGCCCGAAAGACGAAGCATCAATTGCTATAGCAAATCGCTGGACGGCTAGCTATACGAAGTAAGGATAGTAGTTTTATCGGCCGTATCAGCTTTTAAACATAGGCGTATACTACCTAAATAAACAAGCGAGGTGTCACGCGCGCACAATATATATATATATATATATATATATATATATATATATATATTATGCATGCATGCATGTATGTAGGTATGTATGTATGCATGTATGTATGTGTGTATGCATGTTTGTATGTATGTACGTATGTAGGTCTGTTTCAACCATTTCACCGCCTACCAGCGTCACTGGATGGTCCACGGTCAAATGGGTAGCGCATAGGACTGCTGTGCTGAGGGAACAAACAGGTTCTCAAACCAATCATCGGACCAACCTGGGACATAGAGTATGTGGCTAGGTGTACATATCTGCCGTTTTATTGCGATAGCAATTATATGAACACTCAAAGCGAATTTCTGCCATCGGCGTCGCCGTCGCCGTAAGGCTCCGTATGACGTCAATGGCGAATAAATCGTCGCCGCGCGCCGGATGTTGCATGTGCGAGTGAAAGCGCGCGAGCGAACGCACGGCGGAGAGCAAACGTGCGTTCTGCGCCGCGCTCCCTGAAGGGCTGCACAATTAAGCGTCTCTTTCCTCCTTTACAATCACCATATATATATATATATATATATATATATATATATAGAGAGAGAGAGAGAGAGAGAAGAGAGAGAGAGCAAATGCGACTTCTTCCGTCACGCGAAAGGCCGTGGGGGGATGGGAGGGAGGGAGGGGGGGCGACGTTTAGCTGCGGCACCAAATGCGTAATTGTATAAAAACGTTGTGAGGCGAGAAGGTGGTACCGTTTTTATATAATTGCGCATTTGGTGCCACATCTAAACGTCGCCTTTCTTCCCTCCCTGCTGTCCCCCCACGGCCTTTCGCGCGACGGTAGAAGTCGCGTTTGCTCTTTCTATATGGTGATTGTAAAGGAGGAAAGAGACGCTTAATTGTGCAGCCCTTCAGGGAGCATGGAAACATTGCGAGGCGAAAAGGTGGTAAAGGATAAAGACAAAAAAAGAGAGAAGGTGATAAAAACTTCCGACGCTGCTCGACGAATGTCCCGTTCTGATCTTGTCTAAATTCTCCGAACCGCCCCCAGAGGCACCGGCGACAGCCACCAACGCCGCGCGAGTTCGGTGCGAACTCAGGCAAAATGCAGACGGCGTCGACAACAGTTCTGCGAGTTGCTGATGCGGCTGCATGTCCAAGTTTATACAGCTGAAAAAACTACTATCTTTACTCTGCATAGCTCTCTACTAATTTGCTATCGCAATTGATGCTTCGCCTTTCGCGAAACTAAGACATTTTTTGATCCCTCGGAGGTGGTTGTGGGAAACGTAACGATAAGTCAACACTGTCGTAAAAGTAACAAATTTTGCCATGTGAGAAGCGAAATTTATAACATTAGTCGTTAAAATTACGCGCATATATTTCACACCTTCCTGGCATTGAACCCCGCGCTGAGCGTGCGTGCGTGCGTGTGTGTTTTCCACATTGCAAAGTGTAGTTCAGGAGCGAAATGGA
>NC_051161.1:80529611-80607218 GCF_013339745.2 Dermacentor silvarum
CATAGATGTAATTAATGAAACTAACTAGGCTGATATCAGAAGCAGCAATTGAAGTGGGAGGTAAGGCCCCAAGGAAACCAGTAGGTATGTTCTCCCAAGTCACAAAGGACCTAATAAAGATACGACAAAACATGAAAGTGATCAGCTCAAGATATCTGATAGAATTCGCTTAACTGTCAAAACTGATCAACAAGAAGAAAGTAAGGGATATTCGAAATTATAACCTGGGAAAGGTTGAGAAAGCCGTAAAATACCGACGTAGGATGAAACCAGTAAGAAGAAAACATTGCTTAAGACAAAGCAAGATGTATGGACTGAAAATAAGCAGGGTAATATCATCAGCAATTTTGATGACATAGTAAAAGCAGCGCAACAATTCTATATTGACCTGTACATTTCCCAGAGCAGCCAAGCTACTTTCATTCGAAGTAGTCATGAACATGATACTGAGGCTCCTTCGATAACTAGCGATCAAGTTATAAGGGCCTTGCAAGACAAGACCAGGGAAAAAGCTGCTGGGAATATGGCATAACAGCCCATTTAATCAAAGATGGAGGAGATATCATGCTTGAAAAGCTTGTAGTCCTGTATACGCAATTCCTCACGACTTTAAGTGTACGAGAAAGCTGGAAGAACGTCAACTTTATACTAATCCCTAAGAAGGGAGACGTTAAAGAATTTAAAAATTATCGACCCATTAGCTTGCTTTCAGTATTGTATAAAATATTCACCAAGAAAACTTTCAATAGGATCAGGGCAACACTTGACTTCAGCCATCCAAGAGAACAGGCTGGCTTCGAGAAGGGATATTCTACGATGGATCATATCCATGTCATCAATCAGGTAATCGAGAAGTCTGCGCAGTACAATCAACCTCTCTATATGGCTTTCATAGAATATGAAAAAGCAGTTGATTCAGTAGAGATACCAGCAGTCATGGAGGCATTTTGTAATTAAGGAGTACAGGAGGCATACGTGAATATCTTGGCAAATATGTACAAGGATTCCACAGCTACCTTGGTTCTCCACAAGAAAAGTAGAAAGATACTTATCAAGAAAGGGGTGAGGCAAGGAGGCACAATCTCTCCAACGCTATTCACTGCATGCTTAGAAGAAGTATTCAACCTCTTAGACTGAGAAGGCTTAGGAGTGAGGATCAACGGCGAATATATAAGCAACCTTCGGTTTGCAGATGACATTGTTCTATTCAGCAACAATGAGGACGAATAACAACAAATGATTGAGGACCTTAACCGCGAAAGTGTAAGAGTGGAGGTGAAGATTAATATGCAGACGACAAATATAATGTTCAAGATCCTGGCAAGGGAACAAGAATTCAGGATCGCCAGTTAGCCTCTAGAGTCTGTAAATGAGTACGTTTATCTGGGTCAATTACTCCCAGGGGACCGTGATCAAGAAAAGGAAATTTACAGAAGAACAAATTTGGGCTGGAGTGCATACGGCAGGCATTACGAAATCCTGCCTGGCAGCTTACCACTGTCGTTGAAATGAAAAATGTGCAATCATTGCATTCTGCCGATGGAAACATCATTATCACCGCCACCAGCAGCAGCAGCAGCAGCAGCAGCAGCAGCAGCAGCAGCAGCCTATATTTATGTCCACTGCACGACGAAGGCCTCCTTCCGGAGATCTCCAATTTCCCCTGTCTTGCGCTATCTCATTCCAACTTGCGCCTGCAAATTTCCTAACTTCAGCACCTCACCAATTTTTCTGCTGTCCTCGACTGCGCTTCCCTTCTCCAAGCATCCATTCTGACTCTCAAATGGTACACCGGTTATCCATCCTACGCATTACATGGCCTGCCCAGCTCAATTTCTTCCACTTAATGTCAACTAGCATATCGGCTATCCCCGTTTGTTATCTGATCCACACCGCTCTCTTCCTGCCTCTTAACGCTCGGCCTAACATTTTTAATTGCATCGCTCTTTGTGCGGTCCTTAACTTGTTCTCGACCCCACCTAGTTTTCTACTGTCCTCGACTGCGCTTCCCTTCTCTTGGAATCCATTCTGTAACTCTAATGTTCCACCGGTTATCCATCCTACGCATTACATGGCCTGCCCAGCTCCATTTATTCCGCCTAATGTCAACTAGCATATCGACTATCCCCGTTTGTTCTCTGATCCACACCGCTCTCTTCCTGCCTCTTAACGTTCAGCCTAACATTTTTAGTTCCATCGCTCTTTGTGCGGTCCTTAACTTGTTCTAGAGCTTCTTTGTCAACCTCCAAGTTTCTGCCCCATATGTTAGCACGGGTAGAACGCAAACAAATGCAAACAACTATTATGAAGCGTACTAAAGCAGGGTATTCTAGCTCTCACAAAAAATAAAGAGGTAGCAAATTAGTGGAAAGCTATACGAAGTAAGGATGGTAGTTTTATCGGCTGTATAAACTTGTAAACTTGGGCGTACTAACTAAATTGGCAAGCATGGTCTCATGCGCGCACAAGCAAATATAAAGGCATCTCACTCGATGGCCGCGGAAACTCGCTGTCGAAACGCTGGTACGAGGAAACGCGGCAGCAGCAGCCAGCAAATTGACCTTCGGGCAGCCGCTCGCATCAACGCGAACTAAGCCGCGAAAACACAGCGCAGGGCGAACTCTGCCATATCGAAGGCGGCTTTCAAGATACAGCGGTCACCTGGGCCACCCGCAGTAGAACCAACACCACCTAGATGTTGAGTAGAACGCCCCCCTCCCTATACTCACCCCGGAACCTAGCGAGCAACGTAAGACGGCGCGCTTGCTCCCCATTTTCTCCTCTCGCATGCGCGAGATTGAGCCGCGATCGCCGGCTCACCCTCACACGCTTTCAATCGCACGTACTTAACGGCGCGCCGTGAAGATTATCTCGCCCTTGGACTTTATACGGAACCTCACGGCCGGCGACGGCAGAAATGCGCCTGGAGTGTCCATATAATTTCTCTGGCAATAGAAGTGATATATCACCCTTGAAATATATAGCTAATTACACATTGCAACTTGTGTCGCAGCGAAACTGCGACACAAGTCGCAGTTTCGCGCGAAAGGCGAAGCATCGATGGCGATAGCAAACTAGTAGACAGCTACACAAAGTAAGAATAGTAGTTTTATCGGCCGTATAAACTTGTAGGCATTCGCTTACTAGCTGAATTAGCAAGCATGGTGTAAGCGCGCACAGGCAAACATGAACACATCACACTCGATGACCGCGGACACTCGCTGTGGAAAGGCTGGTGTGTGGAAGCGCGGCGGCAGCAGTGAGGGAAGTGACATTTTTGCTGGCTATCGCTTCAACGCAGGGGAGAACACAGCGCACGCAAAACTACGAGCCGTCAGCCCACCTAGAACATTCCCCCAAAGTAGATCGCTGCCAGAATAAATCACGCGCGACCGCGCGCGGCCGAAGTACAACGCCCCCCTCCCTCCTCCGGTGACATGCGCGCGACGGAAGACGGCGCGCTTCCTCACCGCTTTCCACCCTCGGGCGAGCGCGACTGAGCAAGCGATGGTCGGCGGCGCAGCCTCGCACGCTTTCACTCGCACATGCACCTGAAGGCGCGCAGTGACGGAGACGTCGGAAAATAAAAATGAGATTGAAGTGTCATTGTGATTGCTATCGCAATAAAATAAAGCTCTAAAGAAAAGCTCGATTTTTGAAATTATACGGACCTGGGAGACCGGAGGCCCGGCGGGGTAGTACTGAGGTGGTGGCGGCGGAGCCGCCAGTGCGCGCTCCCAGCATTCGTGACAGCGGCCATACCGCTCGTAGGGCTCAGGCTCCTCGCCGTGATGTGGAGTCACCAAGCCGCTAATGGAACCTGCGGCTGTATGAGTGGCTACTTTGCAATAAGGCTATAGACGAAACTTCGTGCTGTTCGATATACTATCGCTTTACAAACTCAGAATGTAGAAAACACACGTTTGTTTCTATTCCTCAAATACTGCAGCCTGCATCTATGTGCCCGCAGAGACCAGCACATTTTCAAATGTAATGTACCAGCTTTCCCGTGCACCAGTGTGTTCAATAATCAGGCCCGCCTACATTGACTAAACATTGATAACGGGGGATAACAAGCTGATCCGGAGGACGCCATGTGTTGTTATTCACAACCATACGCAGAAACGAAAAATAAAGCCTACGTAGGGCAAGCGTAGCATCGAGATATTATAACGGTAATTATTTGTTGCTTCATTGAAATGTTGTAATAATATGTAGAGGAAAATAAAAGTGGACAAATACCCATCGGGTGGTGAGAGAATAGGTGGGAGCCAAACACACATCTTCAGTATTACGCGTCTAGAGCCTTACAAATTAAGCTACCTCGTCGCCGTCCTTCCTTACAATAATTATACAATTAATATTTATACAATAGACACATTATTAAAGCGAAGCTTTGTACCTCTACCAGCCAAGGGTTCTGTCGTGTCTGTCGTTGTAATCAAAAAACGATCCCGACGAACCGCTAACAATTGCAGGTACAGCAGTATAGCTTACTTGAATTCAGGCATTCAGCGTACAACTAAGCACTCGTTTTCGCAAGAAAAACCACAAAAACAAGCTTCAAAGTGATGAGCCAACATGATGGATGATAAGGGCTGCGGGCAAACAACGGAAACAGGCTCGGCGCTGTCCGTAAGATTAGATTGCAGCTGTTGCAAAGCTTATGCAGCTGCTTGAAAGAGGGTTGACGTCATTCGAAACCCTTCCAGCCTAGTTAGTAACTGCTTCGGTTCATTTTCTAGACTACCCCACTATGGGGTAGTCTAGTTGTGTATATCACACCGATCATAAAGCAGTAGTGAACATTGTTGTGAAGTAAATAATAATAAAGGCCATGGTTAAAGTTACGTTGTAGTGTGTGAAATATCAAGTGCGCCGCAGTCACCGTGAGGGTGGGGTAAAAAGCTTCGCTTTCCAACCACCTTCACAGGGTGGATTGGCGGGCAATTTTTACTATTGTGCGACGGCGGTATTCGAACACAGGAACTATTGTCCGACGGCGGTATTCGAACACAGGAACTCTGGAAGAGAAGCCCGATATTGACACCCATACGCCACGGACGAAAGGCTGGACACGCGTCATAAAATTCCTTTATGAATTTCTCACGGGCAAACCAGTGTATTGTAACACTTAGCGCGTTTAGATTTGGCCACCTCGCCAAGCTGAACCATTGTAATTAGTAGGGATTGTGCATGTTCGCAGCGTCTTCTGCACTTCGAAAAGTATACATTGCTCGGCAATTTGCGACAATGAAGGTGTAGCGGCACGGCGATGGCGCACCACCCCCGCAGCCATATAAACAACTCCGCGGGGCGTCCCGCGGGCCTGCCGTGAACGGACCTTCGTGAGTTTTGCACACCAGACACACCCACCGTGCCGAACGTCGTTCAGTGCGCGAGCTCCCTTTGATCATGACTTTCTTTACTGATGTCCTTTCGCAGCAAGTCCGCGCACCGTACTGCTCTTCTTCCCTCTTTTCCACTCTCTCTCTAAAGCTCTCGCCACATCCGGCGCGCAGAGTGCGCCCGCTCAAATCTCTCCTTTTTTAGACAGTACTGAACTAGACCATGTTACAGAAAAGACGTGTGTCCGTCTCGTTCACCACGCTCTCCAAAGGCATATGAAGCACAGTAAACAGTCACAAGAACGTCTAAATCGACAAGCACGACGATCACACAAATCCATGTACTTCCCGTCATTCCCCTGGTGGCTGAACGATTGCAACGCCAGAGTATGTGGCCCAGTGTATACGCAGTTACGGCACATGGTTTGGTCATGTAGGTGTTCCGCGGTTTGGCTTTCGCGTCGGATTAACCTATTGCGCCTCGTCGTCTACGGATTGCGGCTCCAACGTATATCAGCAGTGCATCGCCTACTGCTTCGTTTGAGATGGCACCACCTAATACAACTGTTGGGCTAAGCGGCGCAGAAAGGCAATGACGTCGCTCGGCGAATCTCGCTTTGTTTCAGCGAGAGAGACTCCAGTGTGAAGCGGAACGCCTTAGAGCGTTCGGGGCGCACGGTGCGTACTCTGCCACTCGCCCTCCTGTCGCTGAGCGCGTAGCAGCTCGACTGGTTGCCCTAGCTACTGCGGAGCCGGATCAGAATGCTCGCACCTTTGCCGAAGCCAATCGCCAACAGGACGGCGCTTGCCAACAGGTTGCCGCGCGCTAAGCAAACCTGCAACAAAGTCACCGGCCCGCAAATCGTGCGCCTTTCACTGCAGCGGACCGTGAGTTCACGAAGCAAACATGCAATGGCTTCTGTGAAGACACGTTTCACTTTCGTGTTCTACCGATTTCTATGAAAGAGGGATCAACCAGAATTTTTTTCACATTCACGACGTATGTGTCTTCCACCCTCTCTTTTATTTTGTGTCTTAAATTAGTCCATCGATGTCTCAGAGCAGTGGCAATTCCTGATGTAAGAAAATAAAATAGCATTCACCCAGAAAAGAAACAGAATAAAAAGAACAAATAAAAGTCTATAGGCTGTTTTAGGTCTGTCTTCTGCGAGCAGCCTCGCAAGACGGCCTACCGTTTGCCCTAGTGAATTATGCAATATATAACGAGCACACACAAGCAGTGTCTGCTTCAGCTATTGATAAAAAAAAAGTCAGTTTCGCCCCAAAGGCGACGCATCGATTGCGATGGCAAACTATGGACAGCTCATACGAAGTAACGATAGTAGTTCTATCGGCCGTATAAACGTTTAAACATAGGCGAACTAACTTAATTAACAAGCAGGGTGTCGCACGCGCACAAGCAAACATGAACGCATCTCGCTGCATGACAGCGGAAGCTCGCTGTCAAAACGCTGTAGTGAGTAAGCGCCGCCTCAGCAGCGACCGAATTCACCAGATTCCCGCCGCTCGCATCAACGCGAACTAAGGCGTGAAAACACAGCGCAAGGAGAAAGGACTCTACCGCCGCCACAGATGGCTTTCAAAATACAGCCGCCCGGGCGGGAGCGCGAGGCGTAGTACGTGGCCTCCCACCTCCCTACCGTCCTCCCGGAGCGTTGCACGCGACTAGAAGACGTAGCGCTACCTTCACGCCTTGTTCGCTTGCGTGCGGGAGACTGAGCTGCGATCACCGGGTCACCCTCGTGCGCTTTCACTCACACTTATAGAGCATACGGCGCGCGGCGACGACTTTATCGCCCGCGGACTTTATATGGCACCTCGCGGTGACGGTGACGCCGATGGCAGAAATGCGCCTGGAGTGTCCATATAATTGCTATCGCAATAAAACACTTTTCTAGGGAGGGAATCTTTCAGATTCTCAGGAGACCTTTTCCCGAGAGAGCAGCATAGGTCGGCGAACTCGATCCTGGCTCGGCCCGAACTGCTAGCCGGGCACTGCTGTGAAACGGTCTGGTAACGCGAATGTATTTCGTGGCGCATTTCCATACTTGCACGTATCTTTACTACTCTGCTCAAGTTACTTTATCTTTAATACTTTTCAGAGTATTTTGATATCTTGGCATTTTGGTAACACTCAATAGCTACCGAAGACAGCCATTCTTGTTTGAAGTAAACTGCTTGTCCCACCAAGGTGAGAACCGCCCCTGCAGTGGCCTAATACAGTTGCAAATCAAGGCAAATTGGGAGAATTTCTTAGCCTTCTTTCTGGCTACGCATAACACATGAACAAAAGAAAACAATGAAGTGTTTTTTAACCTAATGAGCATTTAAATAATTATTTGTTTGTTGGATTATCAACAGATGAAATCTCGCTCAATCGTGTCAAGGACGCCACTTTGCGTTAAGCTCTGTCCACCAGAATGCCATTTTTGAGGCATCCAACTCCGCGTATACCCTATATTATACGTGGCGCATTACAAGGTGAAAGAGCTTCGTATATGTATGCGTAATGACAGTGCTTATACAAGGAGGACTATATCATCTTTCTCGATAAACATTTCGATGCGAATAAGTTGTTCTTTCAAATAAACTTACCTGGGCTCCTCATCCCTGGTGTCATCTGCGATGAGCGAGATCCCCTCGCTCGCGTAGGATGTGGCCACACCTGCCCCCGATGCTCCTTGGACAGCGAAGGCTGTGCGGAAGGATATACGAGAGTAACTACTTTACTGTATCGAAAGAATGCTTTTGTAAGCAGTCTGACTAGCAGCGCCACCTACCAGCCTCAGCACACAGCCAGCCCCGAAGATAAGCAGGCCAATCCTAGGCCTGAGAAGCGCGACGGGATCTCTCCGTGCGCATTCGTCGCGTCTAGTCGCGTTCTTGGCGGCACCATGCCTTGTACTAAAGTTCGCTATTAATGGTTCTCGAGCCTTAATTACGTTTCGGCCAGCAGCCGGCTCTCGCCGCCCCTCACACTTTATGGCGAGAAATATGCGCCTGTTCACGAAACTGTGCTCACCATTAGACAATACCGCATGTTTTGTTTTTTGTTTTCCACAATGAATGTGCTGTTCTATCCAATACTGTTCGCGTGAATTTGCTGCCAATGAAATCACAACTTAGTGTTACCTCTTTGAAAGGCATTTCAGGTCTATGCCGTGGAGTTTGGGGCTTGAAGACGGCGCTGCGAAGGTTGACTGCAGCAGTAGGACCCGATTTCTTCTTCTTTCTTCCCTTCCGCCTACTCGAAAGAATCTTGCTTGCTTGCTTGCTCCTTATTTCATGGCGCCTACCCACTCCCAGCTAGCACAAAAGAGATATAATCATTCTTATTAATGGATATTTCGCTTTGACCGTCAAAAATCTAGATTGAAGAAGTCAACATCGAGAAGGATTCAATTGGGATGGAAAAATCTTGCTATAAGGCGGATTTTAGAAGACGTTTAAAATCGCTTGTTCTAGCAACCTGCAATTATTGATTTTTTTGTTGTTGTTTTCTTTGTTCTGTTTTTGGCGGGAAAAACGGACGTTGGTTTTTGTCTTTGCTTCGCCCTGTTAGAAGAGAGTGCAATCAACCCAGGCGCGGGTGTTTGCATTGTGGTGAGTGAGCACTGAAGGGGCAGCGCTTGCTCTTTATGCTCATAATGAAGTCCACAATAATGAAGAAAAGTTACGCTGACCTTTCAGACCGTCAGAAGAGGCGTAGAGTTAATGACGAACTGATATCTGCCAGTCTTGTTGCCACGAGTACCGTCCAATAAGTATCATCGTAGGTTAATGAAAGTAGTAACCATGCTTCTAGTGAAGTATCCTCGCCACATGAGGATGCTCAATCCAAGGACAGTTTTCACGAAAGTGACGTTGCCTTGAAAGGAGAAAATGTAGAAGCACATACGCAAGACATTTCTAGAGAATATTTTGCTCCACAAAACGACCCTCCTGTGAGCGCGGGCATCGAAAATGGAACGTTCTTCGGACTATGCATAATCATCTGCAGAAAATCAGGCAAGTGTTTGCCCAAGTAAATGTGTGGAATTTCAAGGATGGCTTGCATCATGGGTTACAAGTCACCGAATTCCGCTTGTCGCAGTTTCTGAACTTCTCCGGAAACTAAGCACCACTTTCGACGTTGATTTTGTCACCGACGCGAGGACATTGTTGAACAGTCCTCTATACACTTCAACGCGATCTGTCCCTCCTGGCAAATATTGCCATTTTTCTTTGAAGGAAAATTTAGAACGCATGATTGCTGTGTTCCTGAGTGGGTGTCGAGGGTAGATCCCTTGACAACGCTCAGAGAATTTTAAATGACAATGTCAGCCAAGTTGGACTGACGGTTCAAACTGTAAAATGTTTTGATATTGTTTGTCTTAGGTTTCGACAAGACACCGCAGTCTAGTTGCTAGAGAACCGGCTGCTGTGCTCCACGGCAGAGGTTCGATTCCATTATAGGTTGCACATCACTTTTTTGTATTATAAAGCGAGTTAGGAACCTACCTACCTTCCGCAAAGTGCCAAGAATGAGGCATTAAAAAGTTCGACTTTTGTTATTTCAAATTATCTTTGTAAGGTGGCGCTAGCATTATGGTAGCAGCTGCATTTTGTATTTTCTTAGTTAAATTAGCTAGCATTTCTGTGCTTCAGGTACCGAGTACGAAGCCACACTGAGTATCTTGCTGCATTGCTGCAGCGTGTGTCGCAAGAGGATGCAGCGCCGCGACGTATCATAGCGGCTACCTGACAAAGCGAGGAGTGGCGCGACGGCTCATCAGCGTCATCGCTTGCGCCGACGCAGTCTGAGCAGCCGAGCGGACTGCGCAGTGCGCTCTCCGCGCAGCTTCCCTCCAGATTGCGTAACTTTTAAGTGCGAATGCACTTCTTAAGCGATGATAAGTGGTTCTTGAGGGAAAGGGAAAGGTTGGCGCTATCTTCTGCAGCCCTTGATAGCGCCAACCTTTCCCTTTCCCTCAAGAACCACTTATCATCGCTTAAGAAGTGCTTTCGCGACCCCGAAAACTCCGCCGGCATCCGCGCTCCTCCTCCTCTCCCCTAACAACGGCGCGAGGAGCGGAGAGGAGCGTCTGTAGCAACGGCGCAGCGACGTCACGCCCCACGTGACTGCGCGCGCTCCGCCCTCCGCTCCGTGGCTGCGCGCGCCCCGCGCTGGCTCCGCACCGCTCTCCGCGCCGTGACGTCACGGCGCGTTGTGCAGCTGGCGCCTCCGCGCCGTGGCTGCGCGCGCCGCGCCGGCTCCTCGCACCCTCTCCGAGCCGTGACGTCACGGCGCCATGCAGCTGGTGTGCCTCTCCCCCCGTTAGGTTTGCACTCACCCTCGGCCGCCGCCTCTCCCCTTGCGCTGAGAGCTCCCTCCTCGCCCGGTAACAGCCCCTCGTGTGCGTACTCTCCCCACCGCTCACCCCCTCTCCAACCGCCTGGCGTGTTTCGCTCCGCCGTCACGTGTTGTGTGTGTGGCGCCGGCGCGTCAGTCGTGCTCTCTCGCTGCCGTCTCCTTCGCTCGGCTCTGCAGTTTAGTCGCGCGCGCCCCCTCATAGCATCACGTACTTCGCACTTCCTCATACTCCCCTTCGGGGAAAGGCGGGTTTTTTGAACCCGCCGTTACATTCACCGTTATTTTTGTCAGGACCAGCCGTTAAGTTCCTGACGCGTATTCGTTCATGAACTGCGGAGCGCCAGACTGCCTTCCACATCTTTGCTCACGTAAGTAGTCACTGCCACTTTGACACCTGTCGTGTTTAATTATTTACGGTTTTCAGGCGGGCGTTTTAGGTGGAAGTTTTAGGCGGTAATGAAGTTTTGCAATGAAAGCGCCTTGATTTTAACTGGAATCTCCAATATTGTTTAAGATGCATGTTTACGTCTGCGTACGTTTCTTTTATTGTGTGCGTATTCAGGTTTGCCAAATCTGTCTAAAATTACCTCTGTGACGTTTCGTTGACCATTGATCGTTAGGATGACGATGACATTCCCGTTTGGTGCAGAATTTTGAGGCATGCTACGATCTTCGCGTAGCCACAGCATTCTTCCGTCAACGCTCTTGTGCGAGATCACTCGTGTGTTTTTCCAAGCGTGAAAGATTCCCGCGAATACACGCGAAACTGCCGAATGACTGGCCGCTCGAGGCAGTTTGCGTGTATTGGCAGGCATCTTTCGCACTTGGAAAAACACTATGTAGCTCATATTGAGAAACAGAAAGCGGTATCAGGGGTTTCTCATGTTGCTTTACAATCTTCTCATTGACACTTTTCATCTAACTATGGCAATTGAGAAGTTAATTAAATATTTAGAACTAATTATCTAACTAGGCGGAACGCAAAAAATAATCTGAGTATCTCCAACATTACCTTGATTCTGTCCTGGTACGTGGCAGTTGCATATTTTTAATGTTTGGCTAAAGTAAATGAAACACCCTGTATGTAGTGCACTGTTGCCTTGTTTTTTGTAACATAATCCGACAGTGTAGCTATTTACAGCATCTTTTTTGAGGATACCTAACATTTTTTGGCTTGTCATGCAACAAATAAATTTTGAGGTCGCACTGGCGTTTTCTTTTTGCAAGTCTGTGCAGTAACAAAATTCTGTGAAAAAAAGAAAAATTCCAATATACAGTTGTAATAGGCACTGCTGTTACATTATAAACATAGATACTCCGAGTTTATCAGCATAACAATAAAGAGCTTTTTGTAACTTACTATGCAGGCACATACCTACGTGCAAGAGAGAAGGCGCGTGAGGGTGAAGACACCGATCATGTACCCTCTACAGGTGCCGAAAGGGGCAGACGAAAACGCCGCCGCCCAAAGGGCCACCACGAAACTCCTGAACTCCAGGTAACTGTTATTTCATATTAAAGTCGTACGAATTAAATTTTCAGCGTGACACATATACAGTTGTATCTCGATAATTCGAACTCGAAGGAGCCCGAAAGTTTGTTCGAATTAAAGGAAGGACTTATTTCTGAAGTATTCGTGCACCACAGCACGACGTACGAACGGAGTCGTTATATATCACGGCGCGCAAGCATATGGCGAGTAGGGGCCACGAGACTGCCCACGTCGGCCAACGCTCGCAGAAAACGATGCTGTAGGAAGCCGGCGGCGCCAGCACGGCGGCGCCGGGCGCGCGCGGACACGTCGAAGGTGAGGGAGGAGGGCGTCAGGGAAGCGGATTTGGCTTCAGCAGAGGTGACCCCGTCGCTTCGGTGGCTCCCCTCACTCTCCCTCTCAACTCCCTCGTAGCTCCCCCACCTTCGACTGTCTCGGTGCGCGCCCGCCGCCGGCCCGGCGCCAGCTTAACCCTCTCTCTTTCTTTTCCTGCCGTTGAAGCGAGCGTTGGCCGGTTGTGAGCAGTTTCGTTGGCCGGACTGGGCCTCCGTCGTTGCTTCCCTCTGCGTCGCAGCCGCAGCGTTGAGACATCGACTCGAATACCCGTGTTACGGCGGGACGACGTAACGGCGACCTTGCCATTTGAGAGAGAGAAATTTACGCCGCGGTTCTTTTTCTTTTATTGCGATAGAAATTACATGGGCACTTCAAGCGCATTTTTGTCGCCGTCGTCGTCGCCGTGATATTCCGTATAAAGTGCAACGGCGATGAAATCGTCGCCGCGCGCCATGTGTGGGTTTTAGTGTGTGGGCTCATTTCGGTGTAAGCAATAAATTGCATATGCAAGCACTCTAGATCATAATTGATTTATAAACTGCACGAGCTTAACCTTTAACCCATTGCGTAACTATAAATGTCACCAAGGTCAAAGTTAGTGAAACTGGGTGGAAAATTACGGCTTATGTTCCCACCTTGTGTGTGGATGACTCACTGTTTTTGTAAAAAAAAATTCTTTACAAGTGCTTGGCAATGTTATTGTGTGGAGGTTTTCAAACAGGCAAGTCATAGGCGTGCAACATTTTAATGTTTTAATTACAAGCAACTGAAGTTCTTACTGTATATGCTTGAAGCAGCCGTGCTGCAAATAGTAGCTGTTACTCAAGGTTGCACTCGTCTGCTGTCTTATTTTTTAAGGAATCGCAATATATTTGCTCAATTTGAAGTATGCGATGTGTTTGATAGACTGGTGTTTAGGTATATGCTCAAGCCTGCGCCATTTCTGAATTGGCTATGTGATCTGTGGCAAATAAAATTGGGTTGGTGTAACAATGCTGTCACACTGAAGCTGTGCCTTTGCAGAGCCGCACTTACCTCTTTTCTCGTACAACATTATCAGGAATGCATTATCTATTCCTTTCTTTGAATGCTAATTGGCACCTACTTCGCACATGTTTAGGAGGCTGCTGTCATCTACCAGTCGCCAACTAGTCAAGACAACAGCCTTCTGAAAGCTAGCAAAATAGCCGACACTTATACTGGTTGGCGATTGTACATGCAACACCTTCAGTTGTATCTTCAGTTGAAGACATACTTCAGTTGAAGTATGTCTTCAAGGCAACACAAGGGAATTTCAATTGTGATCGGTTAATGTTAGAACCATGTTAATAAAGGTGGAATGCTCGAAAACTGTGTGCTTGGACCAATATATTGTAGTGCTGCCCATTGCCAAGATATATTGCAGTGCTTATTGCCAATGCATTGAAAAACTATACGTTCACTAAGAAAAGTGTGCTTCAATTAACATATGTTTTACACATGCCTAATGTTTTTGCAGTAAGAAGACCTGCTGAATTAAGGAGCTACAGCCCAGCAGCCTGTTCGAAACCAGGTTTATCAAGGTCGATACCTGTAATGGACGTTACTCGGAGGCACTCATATTTAATGTTGATTGCTAGCTTGTCTAGTCGTGTTTACTTTTTGCAATAAAAAAGTGTTATTGCTGTATGTGTTTCGTGTATTGCACAAGAGCAAACCTGCATGCCGCCGGCCGGCGAAACGCCACAGGGGCATGGGGAGAGGGAAGGAAAGAGAGACGAGGGGGGCGCTAGAGGGGAGGGTGAAAGAAAACGGATATCAAAATCCTGATTGTAGCAGGATTCAATCTGTATTTTTTTCAATGCTTCTAATGGTCTTACAAAATCCCATTTCAAGACGGGATTTTTCGAAACTACTTTAAGCAGGATTCTAGAACTTCTTGGAATAGTCATATCCGCCGGACATTAGCAACGATGTACGACCGTTTATCACCTTCTAAACGGACTGCACGGATTTTTTAGTGCGTCTTTCAGACGTTCATTTAGTCTTGGCGAATCAGTATGGAAGCAGTTTTCTATCGCTTTTGTGCTAGCTGGGCTACGGCGGATTGGCCTACATCTGGTTAATTTATTTATTTATTTATTTATTTATTTATTTATTTATTTATTTATTTATTTATTTATTTATTTATTTATTTATTTATTATTGCTGTTTTAATAGTGGCACTTGCCCAGCTGAAGGGATTCTGAAAGGAGCCGGCGGTAAGCGGAAACGAAATTATAAAGCTTAACATGACAAAGAAGAAGTACATGCAACAAAGCCGATAATAACAACCTAATGATTTAATATACATCGACACATTTAGTGTGTGTAAAGGTACTTACTTTTTAGAACGTCCATACGACAATAAAGCCGATAAAATGGAAGCCTCGAGAATAACTTCGACCAGCGTTTCAATTACCTTTCAAATTTTTTTTACTATGTACTCCTAATTCTCTGTCCACTCGCTATTTTCACTACCGCCCTCATCCGAATACTTGGGTAGCCACCCCAATTGAGATCAGCGACAGCAATCCCCACAGCAGAGTGCTTCACCAACTCAACCTCCTCGCCAGATGAGAGTGCTACTTTTGACTGCTGGTTTATTGTGCTTTCTTGTCCTCGCGTGTAGGAGTAACCTGAAGAAAGCAGGTAGTTATTTTTCATGGTTCTGTTCTTTTCCTTTTTTTTTCACTCCACAAATACATACATCCTAGAGAACAGATTTTGAGCGTAACGCTTTTGGTGAAACCCTGTTGTACACGCCATAGTTGCTCAGTGCCTATGGCATTTTCATCATCAGCACCCTATATTTATGTCCACTGCCGGGCGAAGGCCTGTCCCTGATTATCCTAATTCTTCTTTCTTGGAAATTATGCGGGTGAACAAAAGGTTGCAGATTCGATTCTTGGCCATGGGCCGTGGCGACGTTTCGATGGGGCCTAAATGCAAGAATACTCTTCTACTTAGATTCAGGCACGCGTGGGTTTTCAACTTAGACCGGAAGCCTCAACTTATACCGGACACATCAGCTAAGGCGTCATTTATAACGCACTGGGCACATTGGGCACGTTAAACTTCATAATGTAAATAATTGTAACGCTTCTCTAGAACTGTAGGCGAAACCAAACTGCTTATAGACGCCATACAACATCGTGATTCTTATGTAATCACGCTAATGCCGTCTCCAGTAGTAGTCGTCGTTAATGTGACCATGACCCCCTGCCGAAGCCAAGTCCACTTGTTAATGTGTTGGCTCGATCAATATTTCTTGTTAAACCACTGGTTATCAACTAAAGATGACGGTGATAATTTCCTGTATATGGCGCATACCCATAACGGGGTATTGACCAAGAATCAGACAGAATATTTCAAACAAAAAAAACCTCAAATGAATAAATAAAGGCAATAATAGAGTTTAAGAAAATAAAGAAAAGAAAACATGCATAATTGCTACAAGATTAATAAAATAAAACAAGGAATTTGTATGCAAATTTTCAAGAAAAAGAATCAGGAAAATAGCAAATTAGCGCAGCAGTCTGTTCGTGTGCTAAATGAAATGGCACATTGCAAGGCGAGTATCCATACGGTTGAAACATTGAGCCGAGGCCCCGATAGAAAGAATAATTGGGGAAGTCAATAAAGGCAAGGTTGGAAAAATGGAGCATCCAGAAATCTATTTTTTAACACGAAAGTGTTTTATGCCGGGGTCCACCAAGACTTCACTGACGTATTTCCGTCACGGAAATACGTCAGCTTACAATGTACACGAACATAATACAAAGAAAGAAACCATACGAGTATGGTTTTGAGTATGGGTGCCGTAAGAAAAAAGTTCCACAAACATGCAAAATTTGGAAATCGAACCCACGACCCCTCGGTCCGCGACGAGAGATCGCCGAGCGTTTAACCCATTGCGCCACAAACGCATTTGCAGAGAGCTACACAGACGCGCCTTATATATCTAACACTCCTCCGTGTACCCGCGCTCTTGCTCGGGGCGGTGCCGCCGCCTACGAGCAGAAAAGAGAAGTACTGCATTATGACACTAACGCGCACCGACAGTGAACGCTTCGGTGGTCTCAGTACTACGACGCCTCGATGCCAGCATTCGAAGGGACGCTGGCATCAAGAAGCACTACCAACGCCACCTAGGTGGCGTTCACCGTATTCAGCACAGCGGAGCGTGGCCTCCACAATTAGCTCTGAAAATGTTTCTGAAGTTGATCGCGGAGGCTGCAATTACGACGCGCTGTACGCTCTGATTTGACTCGGTGACGATTCAGTTACGTGCTTTGTCTTGCGCGTTGTATTAGTGTGTCAGTTACATGCTTCGTCTTTCGCGTTGTGCTAGCGTGTGCAGCGTAGTGCAGCTTCCATGTGCACGACGGTTGCTCATGGTCATCGACGTTGGTAGTCGTGATGGAGGAGACGTGCCACCAGGCGTCAGCGTGGGTGCATCAACGCCTAAGGGCGCTTTAGCCACAAAACACCAATAGACATTATATATCAATGTGCAATAAACATTACACTACTTCTGTGAAAACACGTTTCACTTTCGTGTTCTATACCGATTCCTATATAAGAGGGATCAACCACATTTTTTTTTCTTTTTAGCGAGAATCAATGACAGAACAAAAAGAAAGAAAACACCAGGTTTGTGCGACCTTGCAGAATCACCACACAGTTAGAAGCGAAGCTGTTTTTTTCTAACTGTTGCAATAAGAGTTAGTTACCTGTGATGTATTCACATTTTTGAAACCGTTGCCCGTAGGCCTACATGGATGTTGGGCCTACATGGTACAATATGTTGCGTTTGAAACCTCGGCAGCACATAACTGTTATCAGCACTTGTTAAAAATTGTTCGCCGAGTCAACAATTCATCCACGCACAATTTACGTCTCCAGTACATTGACCAGCGTATCATCTATCCTCCCCCATTTTTAATAATTTGATCTCGCTTGTGTTGGCAGTTCCCCGAGGGCAGCGCCATAAATTAGGCGGTGTTTGTAACGCTTATAAAGCCACGGATCACTTGAATACGTAATTAACTGCAAAGACAGTAAATAGTCCGTAAACTTTGAGCTTTGCCTACACATTACCCAACGTGCCCCTTATTTTCGCCAAATATACGTAAACAATGTGTCACGTTTAGTTCTCCAAGAGGACCGGGAAAGCCAACTACGACCGTCATATGCCACATGAAAACAGGAAGAAAAAAAAATGTCCGACGATTGCGATACTCGCTAATGCGAATTTTGAGCACAACTGTACACTAGTTTTCATTTCGCAATATATTTAGGAAAAGAATATGAGACCGAAATCAGCCCACCAACTGGCAGTGGGACCAGTGCCGTAAGCATCTTCGCAGAGCGAGGGGCAGTATCGGAACGCTGGCATGGTGATCAGCATTGGAGCCAGCTGTGGAAGAAGACGACAACGAACGCGCGAGCAGTGGCCGAGGGACGCCGATGCTCAGCCCAGGAAGGGCGCCTTAGAGCTGCGGTCTAAAAACGAAGGTTCAGTACTTATCTGCAAAATTTTAAATAGTGCTGGTACGTGAAAGTTTTCTGCCCAATTCTATTGACCGCGAATCCCCTCCCCTTTCTGCTAAATATAAAGCTGGTGTAATCTACAGTTAGGTCGCGACATTGGAAAGCATATCTGAAAGGGGCCGTATGACACTTTCTAACACTTGATGTGAAAGATTTTACGAAAGCTGTATTTAAACCACAAACATTTACCTTCACCCAAAGGTTAGGCATTGGATTCCATCCGCGGTCGCTAAATTCGATGCTACTGGCATTTGTATTTCTTCCAGGGCCAACATTATAAATTCAGTGCCACTCATATATGACAACTGCATATTTGACACCTGCATAAAATTTAAGGATCGAGAGTGCTGGTATACGTAATTTATTGTCAATGCCCCAATTGACCCAATGAATGTCAACTCAGCCTACACGACAGCTATTACCTTACCCTTAGTGTCAGCAAATATAAACAAGCTGACCCGCCTATTTTACTAGAGCACTGCACGGGCCGATTTTTTCAGCCCGGGACCTGCCCGGGCCCGATTTTACATCGAGATACCCGCCCGAGCCCAACAAACAGTTTTATGGCGAGACCCGGGCCCGGCCCGGGCCTGGAAATAATCGACATTAGCCGCCCGGCCCGGCCCGCCACCCCTTTACGTTAGGCGCGAGCCCGGCCCGAGCCCGGCCCGAGCCCGACTCGAAACCGGCCCAAATCCGGCCTGAGACCGAAAAAGACCACCGAGTGGCATTAAAAAATAAAATAAAGAAGAGAATGAAAGGAATTTATTCTTAAGGCATAAATACGTGTCATATGCAATTGTGAACACTATTTGGGCGGTCTGATCGCAAATACCAGCGCGCGAAGTAGTACGAATGACCCTGCCGAGCAGTATCGATCGCCAGCACTTTCCTACGGCGCGACTTTGATGTGGCCCAATCCACTTCTATCGCCACGCCGCCACAGTATTTTTCCACGTTGGGCGCCTCACTGCAAAGCATGTGCCGCCCCTGTCGCTCGTCCCACTCAACCGTATTCTAGTACACTCTAGCCGAAGCGCAGCCACGACCACTGATCTCCACGCCACGACAGGTCCTGCATGAGCACAGAGCATGGATGGAGTAAATCGAGAAAGAAAGCTTCTCGTTCCTCCATCGTGCAGCGTAAGGCGCTACTGCTAGCGGGCGGTTCAGAAGATGGACGCAGTGCCATATTTAAGCCACGTGACGAACTATCTTATCTTACCAGTCATCGTTTTACCAATCCGCCTTGAAAGAATCAGCAAGTTGCGAACGCGCTTACACCGCGCTGAAAGCAGTAATTACATTGACTTAGGTAAGGAATACAATGACATGCTTTGGTTTGAGGCAACTTCGGTCTTTCTGGACTTTTCCATTCTGTTCAAACAGCGCAAAATACGACGGAAGAAGGAAAGGGAAGTACACGGGAGTAGCACTGCTAGTTTCCAGCTGCGCCGGGGCAACAGGTTTTTCAGATTCGAGACGCGCGAGGATAACTCGCTGCACGTTACGTGCACACTACCAGAAAGTCCGAGCCCGGCCCGGGCCCGCGTCAAAACACCCGAGCCCGGCCCGGGCCTGGTTCAAAAAGTCCATGCCGTGCCCGAGCCCGGCTCGAGCCCGTGAGAAAACTGCCCTATCCGGCCTGACCCGGCCCACGGGCTGGGCCGGGCCTGGGCTTTAGGGTAAGCCCGAGCCCGTGCAGTGCTCTATATTTTACCGATGACACTGTAGGCCAAAGGCATATCGTGCATGGGCAAACCGAAATTATGAGTGTTCAATAAATATTTTCAACGCTGCCAATTAAAGGGAACGTGAAAATTTCGGCACATTACCATTAAAATTTTTGCACATTTCTGCAAAATATAAAGTTTGCGTGACGCAAAGTTAACTCGGATCATTGGGAAACGCAGCTAAAAACGTCAGCGTGATACTTTCTGGCACTTGCTAACGGATTTTTTTTTTTTACAAAGGCTGTATTTATTATTGTCACATTGTAGGGGACAGTGAAGAAAGGCTGAATGTCAAAACTGAGCTACCTGAGTTACTGAATTTACCTCTTTATTGGGCCAACCTGCGCCCAGCAAAACAAGCAACACTCGCCGAAACAATAGCGGCGAACGCACTCATGGATGGTAAAACATCTGATCAGCGGGTCAATCGCGCCGGCTTCTAAACACGACTCGTCGAAGGTGCCAGCGTAATCGGTGGTGCCTGCGTGCCTCCCAGAAGGTACTACACAATTCGCGTCACGCATACAATCAGATTACACAAAGTTCGGTGACAGTAGACAACGGATATGACCATTTATAGCACTCGAGAAACTTCTGATACATGCAGGCGTGTCCTGCGCAGAGCGATAACATTCACCATTTGTTGAGAAAGATAAACAAGTACACGTGTCAATATCCTATGCGTTTACATGGCACACGAATTTTCTATATCGTTCCGCCCGCGTTCACCGAACCTGATCTTGGTGACTTGGGCAGCTGGATAAATTTTGAGCCGCTTGTAAACAACGCTCGCAACAGTTCGAAGTACTTGCATACGTAAATTATTGCACAGAACGTAATTAACCCACACATTTTGAACTCTGCGTACACATTATCCATAACCTGCGTCTTAATTTTCTCAAATATAAACAAGGTGGCTGTTATAGTTCACCGAAGGCACCGAAAAAACCAAGTGCAATCCTCGCATCAAGCACGGTTATACCAAAAATCTAGGGCTCAGCAATCATTTCGAATCCTTCTGCTCAAGCCAGAAAAAAATTCCTGCCACGGAGTACACAAACAGGTCCCCTATTTTCATGGAATTTTAAGTTTGTGTCTTGTGCAATTGGTGCACGACAGTGGAAAATATTGGCGATAATGGTATCGGGACACCCTAGAATGCTTGAACAAGTAACTTTCTACGAAGGCTATAGATACCCTACTCGGTATAAGCCTTCATCGTTCGTCCCACAACACGTGCTTTTTACTTCTTCAAAATATGAACGCCTCGCCTCCCATAGTTAACTGTGGAGATCGGGAAAAAACAACTACAAGCCTTGTAAAACCCCCAAAAATTGGGTAAAGACAAATATTCAACAATTAGTTTCAAAGTATGTAACTAATATACAGACTTCGAAATTTCAGTACACGTCAACCATATATAGTGGTCTCCATTTGACCGAAATAATAATTCTCTGCCATGCGTGGACTTTTCAGGCCAGTGGAAAAACGTTTGATGCATTCATATACCACCATAGAGTTTCACACTATAAAACCTAGAGGGAAATGTGGCGCTGCTGCGCCATGGTATGCAAGGGAATGCCGGTATATTGTGGATTCGGATTGACATCGTTCTTGGAGAGCCAGAACGCCTTGAAGACGCGCCTGGCTAGCACCGTTCCGTCTGTCACAATGATTATATTCCTGATAAAACAGGACGTAAAACACCACTTTAGCTTTATTATTACACAAAAAACATGTTTTATTCAATTTTGAGGACATGCTATTGGATGCACAATTATATGAAACGTAAAAAGTATCAGCTGGCCGCTAAAGTTGGAGGGCAGACGACAAGATTCTCGCTCGCTCTGGAAGAACTTGTCGTCTGTTCTTGCTTTTCTTCGCTTGATGCTGCGTTGTAGGTGAGTAAACTTTATTGAGAGATGTAATATGGGTGAATGAAAGAGTTTTATGTAGATTTTATTTTAAGAACGCGTTATTTGTGTAGCCATATCCACGTTTTAGACGAAGCCTCGTACAACACCAGCCAACGCAAGCCTCGCAGACACATGAGGGCACGGCAGCCCTTTAAGAAACTCGCATAGACGGTGGCGGCAGTTTACCCTGTAGGTGTTATAGTGAGAAACTCTGTGTATACCACCTCTAATTGGACCAAAGACGAGGGTCTGGCAATTTTATTGCGATAGCAATTATATGGACACTCAAAGAGGATTTCTGCCGTCGGCGTCGCCGTCGCCGTGAGGTTCCGTGTGACGTCAACGGCGATGAAATCGTCGCCGTGCGCCAGACGCTGTATGTGCGAGTGAAAGGGGGCGAGGAACGCGAGCTTTCAAGGGGAGCGAACGCACGGCGGAGAACAAACGCGCGTTCTGCACCGTGCTCCCTGAAGGGCTGCAGAATTAAGCGTCTCTTCTCTCCTTTAGAATCACCATATAGATAGAGCAAATGCGACTTCTTCCGTCGCCCGAAAGGCCGTGGGGGGACGGAAGGGAGGGAGGGGACGTTTAGCTGCGGCGCCAGATGCGTATTTATATAAAGACGTTGCGAGATGACAAGGTAGTAAATACTTCCGACGCTACTCGAAGAGTTTCCGGTTCTGATCTCTTCGAAAACCTCCAAGCCACCCCCAGAGGCCCTGGTAACAGTCAACAACGACGCGCGCGTTCGGTGCGAACGCGGGCAAAACGGCGACGGCGTCGACAACAGTTCTGCGCGTTGCTGGTGCCTCTGCATGTCCAAGTTTCTACAGCTGATAAAACTACTATCCTTACTCCGTATAGCTCTCTGCTAAGTTGCTATCACAATTGATGGTTCGCCTTTCGGGTGAAACTGGGACATTTTTTGTTTAACTGCTATTCGACACACAGGGACATCAAAATAGACTCTCGACATTTTCACCACCTGGTTGCAAGCGTTATTTCCAAGAATCAATGCCTGCTGTAATAATGAATTTTGTAAGAACGCTAAATAAATGGTTCAGAAGAAAAACGGCAGGAAGTTGTGAAAGAAAAGCAGCAGAGCGACTTGTGTGCCGTAGACCAATATAAAAAATTGTCGCAGTTTCATCCGAAATGCGAATCATCAATTGCGATAGCAAATTAGTAGAGAGCTATACGGAGTAAGGATAGTAGTTTTATCAGCTGTATAAACTTGGACATGCAGCAGCACCAGCAACGCACAGAACTGTTGTCGACGCCGTCGGCGTTTTGCCCGCGTTCGCACCGAACGCGCGCGGCGTTGGTGACTGTTACCGGTGCCTCTGGGGGCGGCTACGAGGTTTTCGACGAGATCAGAATGGGACACTCGTCGAGCAGCGTCGGAAATCTTACCCACCTTCTCGCCTCTAAACGTTTTTATATAAATACGCATTTGGTGCCGCAGCTAAACGTCGCCTCCCCTCCCTTCCTACCGTCCTGCCACGGCCTCTCGCGCGACGGAAGAAGTCGCGTTTGCTTCATATATATGGTGATTGTAAAGGAGGAAAGAAAAGTTGTCGCAGTTTCACCTGAAAGGTGAAGCATCAATTGCGATAGCAAATTTGTAGAGAGATATACGGAGTAATGATATTAGCTTTATCAGCTGTATAAACTTGGACATGCAGCAGCACCGGCAACGCGCCGAACTGTTGTCGACGCCGTCGGCATTTTGCCCGCGTTCGCTCAAAATGCGTGCGGCGTTGGTGACTGTTGCCGGAGCCTCTGATATAAATAGGCACTTGGTGCCGCAGCTAAACGTCGCCTCCCTTCCCTCCCCCTTCCCCCCCTCCCCCACGGCCTCTCGCGCATCGGAAGAAGGCGCGTTTGCTCTACATATATGGTGATTGTAAAGGAGGAAAGAGACGCCTACTTCTGCAGCCCTTAAGGAAGCACGGCGCAGAACGCGCGTTTGTTCTCCGCCGTGCGTTCACTCCCCGTGAAAGAGCGCGTCCCTCGCGCCCTTTCACTCGCACATACAGCGTTCGGCGGCGCGCGGCCACGATTTCATCTCCATTGACGTCATACGGAACCTCACGGCGACGGCGACGGCGACGGCGACGGCGACGCCGACGGCGACGGCGACGCCGACGGCAGAAATCTGCTTTTGAGTGTCCATATAATTGCTATCGCAATAAAAAAAAGTTGTCGCAGTTTCACCTGAAAGGCGAAGCATCAATTGCGATAGCAAAATTGTAGAGAGTTATACGGAGTAATGATAGTAGCTTTATCAGCTGTATAAACTTGGACATGCAGCAGCACCGGCAACACGCAGAACTGTTGTCGACGCCGTCGGCGTTTTGCCCGCGTTCGCACAAAATGCGTGCGGCGTTGGTGACTGTTGCCGGAGCCTCTGATATAAATAGGCACTTGGTGCCGCAGCTAAACGTCGCCTCCCTTACTTCCCCCCCCCCCTCCCCCACGGCCTTTCGTGCGTCAGAAGAGGGCGCGTTTGCTCTACATATATGGTGATTGTGGAGGAGGAAAGAGACGCCTACTTCTGCAGCCCTTAAGGGAGCACGGCACAGAACGCGCGTTTGTTCTCCGCCGTGCGTTCACTCCCCGTGAAAGCACGCGTCCCTCGTGCCCTTTCACTCGCACATACAGCGTTCGGCGGCGCGCGGCGACGATTTCATCTCCATTGACGTCATACGGAACCTCACGGCGACGGTGACGGCGACGGCGACGCCGACGGCAGAAATCTGCTTTGGAGTGTCCATATAATTGCTATCGCAATAAAATTGCCAGCGCATTGTCCCTGTAATTTGCCACATTTTCTGAAAATATAATGCTAGGGGATTCTGTAGTTTTTGCTTAAGAAACTATTGTAACTGCCACATAATGTTTTTGAGCGCTTCTTTATCGTATTACCAGCTTCGCTGTAAATGAAAGGATTAATTGTCTCACGTTCATTTTAAAAAATGACGGAGAGGGCAATGCGTCAGACCATTGCTGTGCAAATGAAAATTTTATCGCAACTTGTAAATGCAACTTCATCCACCTGTGACTCTCTGCCTCGACGTTGCCTTGACACGATCTTGACGCAGCCGTCGCCATCACGCTCATCTCTTGCGTCGTTGTCCAGCCGTAGTCGTAAGACAACTGTTCTTGTCATCGTGGGGCCGTCGTCGTTACGATACAAGTCGTTGTCATCTTCGCCATGTCTTTATTCCGGAACAAATGCGCATTGCGCTAGTGAATTGTGGCTGTGTTCCTTCGTTTCAGTTTCAGTGAAACAAGCGAAAAGATGTTTAACCATATATTACTCGACTTTAGCACACCGTCGATTATAACGCGCACCCCGATTTAGTTACTTCAAGAAATTATAAAATTCGGACCTTTGATTGCTCGCTTACCAGTTTTTCATCTAAATAGACGAAGCAATGGCGATTTGTTTTTAGACATGAAAAATAATTTATTGTATTTTAACTGTAGTAATACGGGTATCTCTCATTACCGCTGTCGGATGCCCCTTTGTCAATACCTATCGGCCAGAGTATCTCGTATTCGGCGCGATATGTGAAACTTGAGATACAATGTTTCTTGAACGCCTTGTCAAACATGAATATTTTTTATATTTTTTTGCTTGCGTTGCCACGCGGCATATGTTCATAATGGATACAATACACTGTAGCCTAAAAAACTTACAGAACAAGCCGAAATCTACCGCAGCTCATACAGCTGCAGCGAAGTGCAGATTGGATTGGATTACAAAAATATTTCACGCCAATGTTGATAGCTTGTCACAATTCTAGATTTAGTTTCGCACTAGAATCTAACGCATCAGTCACTCCTAAATAATTGCGCAGTAAGTGGCACAAGGGTGAAAAAAGTAGCCAAGTCTGTGTGTTTTCAACATCTTTTCTTTTTCCGTAGGTACTGTCTTCATCAATATGATGACCTGCTACTAACATGCTGATATATTCATCGCGTTCAAGATGACTTGAGTGCGCTGTGTGTCTTCTGCGCGGAGCATATTCAGTTTCGAAAATCTCAGGCTTATCGGCACATTTTATTTCGTTGTAGTTATAAAATGACACGTACACTCCTCGCATACATCTGTCACACAGTTGGCCGAGGCATAAACCATTCCGGGAGCACCCATCTCGCGATGAACGTGAATGTTAATGTGATTAGAATTGGAGCAATGTATAGCGACGCATGGCAATTGCCACCGCCGACACACGAAGTAGAAATCTCACAGCCAATCACAATGGCAAATGATACCATGCACGGCATAGTATATCTTGTTTCAATGATGGCCCTCTAGTTCAAACCTCACAGTATTCCTAGTACCCTGGCTGCAACTACGTGACTCACCATCAAGCGATCGCGCTCGATGCGGAGTTGTCTGTTGTGAATGAGGCGATATCGCTTTACGATATTAAAGCGGCATGCCGCCTTGTTAAACCTTCGCATATTCATTCTGGGGGATTGCCTAATAGTGGGTACATACCAATATGACGTAGGCTGTGTCGAAATTGTAACGGTACAATAGAATCGGTTCAAAAGAATCGAATGAACTCTAACTGGGAGGGAAGGGCAAACCGCGGGGATATAGCCATGATCGCACTCCCGGGAGAACTAAAGAAAATAGAAGGACTACAGAATACCATATACGCGGATGACCTCACACTCTGGGTAACCGGTGGCAACGATGGGGAAATACAAGGCACTTTACAGGAAGCAATAGAGACAGTAGAGGCCTACGTCGAACCAAGGGGCCTCGAGTGCTCCGCGGAAACATCAGAACTACTACTATATCAATCAAAAGGAGCGAGAAGCAAAGACTCCCAAAAATCCCCACAAATCGACCTCCAGGCAAAGGGCAGGCTGATACCAACTGTGCCGATCATCAAAGTCTTGGGACTACGGATTCAAGCGAACGGTTATAACAGCGAAACAATACGGACACTCGAAAAAGGCGTACTTCAAACTTCAAACGGCCACACTGATATCCAGAATCGCCAATAGACACCAAGAAATCAAAGAAACCAATCTAATCAGACTGATTCAGGCCTTCGTCCTCAGTAAAGTGTCTACGTCGCACCATTACTCTCACTCAAGACAGACGAAAGAATAAAGATCAACAGCATGATTAGAAAAGCATACAAACAAGCCCTAGGCATACCCATGACAACGCCCGACAGCAAATTGGAGGCGCTAGGGGTGAATAATACACTGGATGAGCTAATCGAAGCCCAGCGGATCTTCCAATTGGAACTACTCACGAAAACCCAAACTGGAAGATACGTACTGAGATCTCTAAACATCAGTTACGACTCGCAACATGGAGATGAAGTTGCAATCCCCCCCGAAGCACGAAAACATATGCACATTCCCTTTTACCCAGGAACATGCACTCTGTGAATAACCTAGAGCGCAGACAAGAACGAGCCAAAGCCATCTACAAACACTTTGAAAACTCTAGTGAAGTGATATACGTCGACGCTGCTGACTACTGGGACCGCACAGGCATGGCAGTAACGGCGGTTACTCAACAAGGCCACATTATAACCTCAGTCACGGTTCACACAAAAACACCTGAGATTGGGGAAGAAGCTGCCATAGCTATGACGTTAGCATGAACCCAAGCAAGACATATTATAAGCGACTCCACGACGGCAGTCAGAAACCTCATGAGAGGACGCATCTCATCTGGAGCACTGAAGATCATGAATGGATTTAGCGGATAAATTCTCAGAAGAGTACAAATAATATGGGCACCAGCTCACACAGACCTACCATGCAATGAGGACGCTCAAAACCTAGCTCGAGAATTAACCGGCCGAGCTGGCGTAAGAAATACACCAGGGCAGCCTTAGCCCCGAAGCGCCGACAGAGAACGCATGGTGACTTACAGAGAGATCCTAGATTACTATTGATTTGGGGGCTAGAATATCCAGAGGCACACAAAACATTGGACAAAAGCCAATCACTTGCATGGAGACAGGGATGTACCCCAACCCGTTACTATACAGTCACTACTACCCAGAACTACACAGCGACAGATGTAAAAACTGCACAGCAAGGGCGGACCTGAAACACCTACTGCGGGCCTGCCCTGCAATTATTACCACAGACAAAGCCAGAAAAATAACTGCAACGGAGCAGTGGGAGACGGTGCTGCTCAGCTCGGACGCTGACTCAGTCCCCGGCTGTCCGAATGGTCGAGGCCGCCGCCAAGGAGCAGGGCCTCCTGGCGGATGGCTGAGAAAGGAGGGAAGGAACTGCCAACCTACCCCACCCCTGACCACATCCTAGACAATCAATAAAAGTGATTCTCTCTCTCTCTCTTTCAGCTGAAACAACATGGGTCGACGATTGGTTTAGAACTCGCGGTTCCCTCAGCATAGCAGCTCGATGCTCTACTGATTAGTCCATCATGGTCTACCCAGTGACCCAAGTCGATGCGAGAGAGGTTAGCCGAGGACCGACGGAAAGAGAGTCATGCTGCAAACTGGTAGATGTTCCCGAATAATACTAATCGCATAAGAAGTGTTGCAAGCGCTTGAAGGTCAAGTACTAGCAATCTAGTGGATTCAACACGGAAACCTTTCTGGTCGACATGTCTACATGTTGTACATACCTGCCAGGCCGGCGCAGATACAATTTGGAGGTAACAATGCATAAATCTAGGAAAATTCAGAGCCCTTCCACTATTGTGAAGATGGAAGCCAGCTAAGCTGTGACTATGGTGGATCTGCGGTAGTGAATATTGTTAAAGTGAATATATATTTTATCATTATCGATTATGTTGACCGAATAAAGAAACATACACTCAAAGATCCCGGTGTTCATAATTTATTTTGTAACCATGGTAACCATCGCCTTGTGGTCACTGTGGTATATGGCGATTGGTTTAACATAACCACCAAACCCGTGCCGAGTCCAAGGGGGAACTGATGACGTCGCTAGGGAAATGGTTATGTCAAGAGAGAATGAGACACAGCTATTGGTTGATAGACTATTACGTTTTATTACTGACGTTTTGACACGCATCGTCATAGACAAACGTTTGGGCAACAGCGTTCATCGCTTCGGCGCATTCTTTTATTGCGATAGAAGTTATGTGAACACTCCAAGCGGATTTCTGCCGTCGTCGTCGCCATTGACGTGAGGTACCGTATGAAGTCCAAGGGCGGCAAACTCGTCGCCGCGCGCCGTATGCTCTATGTGCGAGAGACGCACATACAGCGCGTGAGGGACACGCGCTTTCACAGAGAGCGGACGCAGGGCTAGCACGGCGGAGAGCAAACGCAACGTCGCCATCGCGCGAAAAGCCGTGGGGGGATGGAAGCGAGGGAGGGGGGGGGGGGTGTTGTGCTCTGAAACCAACTGCGCATTTAGTGACCCGGCGGTACAGTGTAGTACGCTGTACCGGCGCAAGGGGATCTGGCCATTCAATCTCCCGCGCGATAGAAGGAAAGTGGGAAGGCAGTCTGCCAGCAACTGCGCACTTGTGCTTTGCGGTGTTGTGAGCGGTCGCGCGCACCGTATACCTTGCAATCGATCTACTCTCAGCTCCTACGTATGTATGCGCTCTGCGTTCGCCGCTCAGTTTCCGTTGAAGCGATAGACCGCACGAACCTTCGCTCGCTGCTGCAGCCGTGCTTGCTCACGCCAGCATTTTGACAGCGGTTGGCTGCGGTCATCGAGTGTGATCTAGGGCGCGATCTTGTACGCGTTCCAAAATGGAACGGAACGCCTCCGTTCCATTTTGGAACGCGTACAAGATCGCGCCCCTACTCATGTTTCCTTGTGCATGCTGACACCATGCTTGTTAATTCAGTTATAAGCGAACGTGTCCAGTTTATACAGCCGATAAAGCTACCATCCTTACTATGTATAGCACTCTACTATTGATGCTCCGCCTTTCGGGCGAAACTGTGGCCTTTTAGGGGCGAAGCTCCTTAGGGTCGAGCCTTGGCCCTCGTCGCGCCATCGTAGCCACGCTAGTACTCGCCGCTCCCGCTAGAGGCGCAGCTGTGCTCTCTTTGTCTTTTTCTCTCGTTCCCGACGCGCGCTCTCTCTCTCTCTCTCGCCCGTAGCTATGGGCGCTGCGGTGCACAAGGGCTACTATAGGCGCTGTATATACTGTACACACACACACATTGTATATATATATGTGTGTGTGTCTGTGTGTGTTTGTGTGTGTGTAGTATATGTACGCCACGCTCCGGCTTCCGGTTCCATTACCGGTTTCGGTTCCGGAAGCCGGAAGCCAGCTTCCGGCGTTTTGCCCGAATGACCCCCCATTCATCATCATTCACTTCGTGGATATGCGGTGTTTTTTTTTTGTCTCTTTGGGTCCCACGTGTGACAAGGATAGTTCATAGGCGTGTTACAGGTCCCCGAGTCTACAGGGGTATGTGCCAGAGCTTGTACCTTTTCTGAAATATTACCAGGATCGGCCCGCTTTGTTGTTTTACGCGTCGTTCTGTCCGCGGACGCGATCCGCCAGAACCGAGCCATATAGATCTTCGCTGTAATAATATATTTTTTCACGAATGCATTCGCACATGTTTTCCCTATGTGCCGTTGTCACATTTCAAGCAAACTTTTTGGAGTCTAGAAACACTAGAAACCCCAACGTCAAAAAAACAAAAAACTCAGAGTCCTTCCCGTGTCAAGGAAATGGGGGTAAGCGAAGCTTGTGGCAAGACGACCCTGTCGCAAGTGTTCCACTTCGTTTGCCCTAAACTCAGGTTAGGCAGTACTGCGCTGACGTTTGGCCTAAACATCTCGCTCCTGCAATTCGGGGTCCGCCACTGGGGGTTTCGTCTGGGCTTCGGAAGCTCTCACGCTAGAATCGGCAAGTGAACCATGAGCCCTTTCCCGAACGAGTTCGCGGAGCCGTTGTTCAAACGCAGCTTGCTCCTCGGCGGAACGCACCACGCGCTGCCTTGCAACCCGGACGCCGATACTGATCTGAGGCGAGTGAAGCCCTTCGGAACACGCGCCAACCCCATTTCATTCCCCTCCCCGCGACACACCAAACGACCATAATTGGTCGCGCGCGTCACGTGATCCGGTGCCGGCGCAGCTTTCCCCGCACCTGCTCTTTCTTTCCTTCTTTTTTTATTTCTTGTCCCTGGCTGCGGGTATGAGCCATAGTAGTTTTAGCGTTACATCGCCGGCGCAGGCTAGCGTATACAAGCTTCGCTTGAAAAATGAAGGATATAGTTATAGCAAACTCTTGTGAGCTGCTGTATCCATACTTCTCCTTATAGGTGGGCCGCATGTCGAAATACCGTATTAAGATGAACTATAAGCAGTGAGAAGCAGTTTTTGCTGCATGCCATTGTAATTCGCACCCATTCATTTTTTTTCATTATTCGTTCCGGCTTTACCACGCAATCCTACGTGATGAGCTAAATCTAAAGGAATCGGTGAATTTAGACACAAATTCAAAACGATGTGTTTTAACGTCTCTGTCAGCACAAAAGAATGTCCCAGTACCCCAGAAATTGATTTTGCTGTCAAAAAAGCACAGCACTTCAATGAAAAATCAAACTTTTCCGCAAGCTTCAATGACCCGTTTTTATTCTTCGCTGCTAAACACGGAAAAAAAACGTGTTCTTTAATCCTTCAGTATGGTTCAGTGGTGCAAATTAACGTATATGATTAAACACAAACCGTCAACCACGAAACTATAACATAAAAAAGTGGTCAAAGCAGAATTGCGAAAAGATATGCAGCACTCAATCTAAAGTACTGCAATATGAACACACATCAAATATCTAGTATGTCCGACACCTTCAAGTACTTCCGTATGTACCACCAGCAATCTTCATCTAGCTCGTCCAATTGCTTGCTCGTATCCAGCGGTCGGTGACATACCACCTTCTCCTTAACGACACCGGCTGCCCTCATGTATCCGTCCAAACACGTAAGGCCCAGCAGAGCAACGGTAACCATGTCTGCAGCTTCTGTGGCACTCACGGCCATGTGCTCTTGCACAAGCTCTACCACCTTGTCATGTTCGTGTACTAATTCAAGAGCGCGTGCGCAGTACGTATCTCGGTCGCCAATGACAAAGCGCGCTGCTCGATGAACCAGGCTACTGTTACGGCTTGTGACATTCTGAATGGTAGCTAGTTCGCGGCCAAGAACTTCGCTGACGTTGGTGCATCGGAAACGAAGGAGACAGTAATTCTTGTGCACTCGTGGTGCAAGGCTTCTCAAGAATGCTCCCATTGTTCTCCCTAACATTGTTGTCAACGTGAGTTCCGTGAGGGCTTTGCTTTTCATGGCGAGATTCGCTAACGATTCACCATCTCTCGTGCTCAAACGATTGCATTCAAGTGTTACGCTGTTGAGGTTAAGGTTGGATGACAGCGCTCGCACCAGGCGGCTTTCCGAATCGTTTTCAAGCAGGTGAATGTGATTATACAAGTCAGTCCAGTGAAGAAGCTCGATGTTCTTCAGACTAGGCGTACCAGTTATGTATTCGGCTATAGAGGTGTGCAAGCGTTCGTCAAGGTTATGGCCTCCCAAGATCACACGAAGTGTAGTAACGTGGCGACAGGTGGCGAGAACATCGAATGCCGCGCGGAAAGTATCAGGACTGAGAATGTGGAAGCCGTGGAGGGTCACACTAGTGATTTCTTGGCACTCGGAAAGTGTTGGGAAGTCAAGAGGAGTTAAGTAGTGGTTCTCGATGAACACCATTCGCGTAAGGCCACAGGTTCGAATAGTCTGGCATAACTCTTTCAGGTCGACACCTGTAGGCAGGTTACGGATCTGTACAAGACTCAGTGACCTGCTTTGTGATACAGCGTGGATGAATGCCGAGCATCGATCTCTACCAAAGCCCACCAAGTCAACCGTCAGTTTCAGCAGCACGGTGTTCTCTCGTAAGGCGTAGGTCCAACTGTGAATCCTGTCAGCAGTGTTCCCTGCTGCAAAATTGGCCAGGTGTTCCGGTGTCCAATTGTGCGCAGCTTTTGGCCAGTCAACGCTAAGGCTTCGAAGAGTGCTATTCATGGCTAACACTTTGGCAAAGGCAGCAATTGCCTCGGCCCGGAAGAGGCCCGAGTTAACATTGAGTTCTTCTAGTGCGGTCATGTCCGATATGGCGTGAAGTAACGTTTCCAAGTCACTGATGTTGTAGATATCGGTGGATCTTAGTGTCAGTTGTCTTAAAGTCCTGCCATTCCTCACCAGGTAGTCGACGAAGCCTTCGCATAGCGCCGGGCAGCTGGACCTCAAGAACCATCCTCTTACAGCCAGGCTCTTGATGGTATTACTTTTACGGAGCAGCGCTATAAGCTCTTTGGCACTGCAGTCAGTTATATCCAAGTTTGCCACGTCCAGGGCTGTCAGAGTCGTCCCTATTCGTGCCAACGAACAGAAAGGCAGAGTGGTGTACCAAGGGAAACGTAGTTCAGGGTTCGAAAACACGAGTTCATCAATGTGTTTCATTGAGGATATCATGCGAAACACGCTCTTCATCGCCCCTGAGTCCAACAGATTCGATATGCTGAGTCGCTTTAGAGTAGATTTCAGCAGCAAGGCTTTGCTCAAGTGAGTGCAGCTTGCTTCGCTGCAGTTGTTAACTTCCACGGCCACGACACATCGATGTAACGTGAAAAGGCTGCGTAACAGAGCGGCTACCACATCTTCAGTCTTTTCGGCCGCAGAGCTGGTAGGGTACTTAAATCGACTTCCGTTGGAAAGTACCACGCGCACGTCTCCGAAATCATCTTGGTCTTCCCGGAGCTCCAGGCCAACTTGCCAAAGTATCCCGTTACAAACAGACAGATGCCGCAGCAGGCGGCACACGGGATTCGTGACGCTTCGCGTGCACTCGGAGTAGATCTCTTTGACCAAGACGCTCTTAGCGACCTCGGCGAGTGCGCCAGTCTCAGCATGTTCTTTCATCCTCTCATCGTCCATGCCTCAGTGCAGCACAGAATCCGGGGCGCACGCTCGAAGCTTGCGTCCGTCAGCCACGATGCTACAAACAAGAAAACGAGAAAGAAATGTTCGGGTTCGAGAGGCAGAATATTGGCTCGAGAAATAAATGCTGCCAGTTATCGTATTTAGGGGCAAGTTTTTTTTTTGGTTAGCATTGTATTCACCTTTGCACAATTTAACAAAGATAATTTGGAACTGAAATAGCCAGCTAAAATTTTTCCAAAGATTTCCAGTTTTTCATGATTTTGGAAGCGTTTTCAGGTTGGTCGGAAGCCGTATCTCGTTGTTCACAAATATATACAGACCCGCCAGGGTGGCTCAGTCAGCTAAGGCGTTGCGCTGCTGAGCACGAGATCGCGGGATCAAATCCCGGCCGCGGCGGCCGCATTTCGATGGAGGCGAAATGCAAAAACGCCCGTGTGCTTGCGTTGTAGTGCACGTTAAAGAACCCCAGGTGGTCAAAATTAATCCGGAGCCCTCCACTACGGCGTGCCTCATAATCACAACTGGTTTTGGCACGTAAAACTCCAGAAAGAAGAAGAAGAACAAATATATACAGATATATATTTTCACTGCGCGTTATGCTTTTATAGTCTCCCCTTGCCCACCCTATCGCCCTCTTTCTGGCTACGTCACTGGGCGTCAAGCTTAGTAGCTTAAAATTACTACTATTAAGAATGTGACCTAAGCTGCGAATTAAATTTCGAAGCACTGATGTGCGCTGCAGTTTATTATAATAGACAGGTTTAGTTTCACGTATGCTCAAGGTTGACGCACGAAAACGTGAGAATTCTACGTGCATTGCGAGCAGCATGGTTGGGACGCTTACACGAGTAATTTCGCTATTCCACAGTCTGGGAATACAAACTTCGCAAACGTATAGATCGTTGCTTCCACATCTCTATTGGCACCTTTTGCCGGCATATATCAACGCTAATACAACGAAGTTTGCTTAAGGCGAGCCGGAATCGGAGCCAACGAGCGATTACCAAACCTCGCGAACTGTGCGCTGGCTTGTGCTGCCGGGTAGCTCGGAGAGCCCGTCACGCTCATGGGGCGCGCAGACGCGCGTACGTGAGAGCGCGACGGGATCTCTCCGTGCGGCGCATGCGCATTTTGATCCCGCAAGATCTTCGCGTACGTTGCGCTTCTAGGTACATGAAAATAAAACTGTCTAAGTAAAGACGTAATGTAGCGATAACAGCACCGCGAGGATTTACTATTATTCTCTCTCTAAAGCTAGCTTTTGTTGAGTATGACCTTGTATTTCTGTAGGCTATCAATGATTTTATAATAATTTATTTTTCAACTCAGAAAAACGGGTGTCAGCGCAACAAAAACTACCGGTGCTTTATAGAAACCCAAACCCATCGAGCAGGGCTTAATGAGCCGTGTCGCCTTGTATATATGCGAATGCCCATTTCCGTGAAGGTGGCTCGTATCGGGTGCGTTCTCACTGTATGACGGAGTGCATTAACAGTAGAAGGACTGTCCCAGACGAGGTATTATAGTTTCACGGGGGCGAAAATATTCGACTGCAATGCCGAAAAATATATAGTATGTGAGGTAAGAGCTGTATAATCAAATGGCAACAAAAACATGCGGTACAATCTCGCCGAGATGAGCTGTTAATTAGCCGTATAATTAGCTTTTCGGAGAGAATATTGATTACACGAGGCAAATTAAAACGAGAGTTGTGCGGTGTCGTAAGAATACCTGTAAGACTTAAGCAGTATAGTAAGAAAACATAACGTGCAAGACCTCATGCTTAGCAGCGAAACTGCGAAGCAACTAAGCAATTATGACGGGTCATTTGCAAACGACACAGTGGTAACAATAAGGAGGAATATATTCTAAGTGTGTCGTCTGAGGTAGGAAAGTATAAAATCGTCACTCAGTTTCGTAGAACTTCAATTAACGGTTGATTCGCAAACATTCCGAAAGAACATGCGCTGCGACGTAGACCACACTTACCAAACACAGTGCAATGGCAGGGCTCTCTGCTTTCCGAGTTTTTCTTGGGCTCGTGTCCAGGGTACAAGACGGATGGCAGCTAAGCGGCAGCCTTCTCGGATTCTTCTTCCTCTTTATCGTTGCTTATTTTTCTGTCGCATTGTCTTCTTCATCCTGCAATAAATATATCTAGCCACAGAGACCTGCACTTGACAAGACCTCAGAAAGATGAAAAATAATCGCGAGATAATTTGCCAATAAATAAAACTGAGCAACGGGTGACACTGGACGCTCTTAAACACTTCAAGAACAACAACAACAAAAAAAACTTGGAGTATGCTTAAGCTTCACCTTTAAGAGTGGAACGCGATAGCGTTATTGGACGCCGTTGATGCCGACACAGACACCGTATTTCCTGCGACATGGGGCCCAATCAAAATTTAGAAAGGCTCGCTTTTCAACATTCCCTTGAATGTTGCCTAGAGCCAAAGTACATCAAAACACCCTCAGAATTAGAGGACACTTAAGCTTCGCCTTTAAGAATGGAATGCGATAGCATTCAAAGATCCCTGGCTGCTTATCAGAATTTTTTTATCGTATATTCAAATTACAATCCGACGCTATTGCGTCATACGTTGTGGTTAAGTCGCACTTTACAATTTGACTGACCGATTTTACTTTGAGAAATTCAATTTTTGTTCACTAACACTTTGCGCCACGTGAAGGACCCACCCAGTCGGGGTGGTTCGGGATGATGCATTTCGGCAAAATTATTTCCGCCCGACGCCGATGCTCAACGCCGATGCTTAACGCCGACACCAACGCCAACGCCGACACCGCATTTTCTACGATACGCTGTTCTTAATGCTGTCGCGGTAAAATTATTTCTACTTGTAAGTACTTTCCGTTCAGCCACGGTCCTCTTTGTGGTTTATGGATATGATGTTGCTGGAAACTGACATACAGCGTGTGACATAGCGTGACACACAGTTTATGGAAATAAAAAGTACGGAAAAAGCTTGCGAAAATTAGTATTACGATAAGGACTTGGAAACTATTTGTCAGAATCACGCCAAGCTTATAATTGTCAGCGAGTCCCACGCTTATATGGGCATCGGTGTTTAGTGATGCTTTCGGTTTCGTTGGCGCAAATGGCAAAGTAATATTATAAAAACTTAACGCTAATGACCTAAATTATTGCAAGAAATTGCGTAATTGAAGTGTAATCTTACGCAATTAAAATTTTCATGATGTAAGAGCAATCCTATGTTTAACCTATTGTAACGTGGTCAGGCAATTGCAACGTAACGTCGCAAATGTTTAAATGCAGGAGGGGCCTGTATTTAAGAGTAACAGAAATGCACATGAAAAGCACACACCCACTACGAGGATGGCTTTGGTTGCCCTCTCAGTTGTGCTCCTCTCAGTTGACGACTTCTTGTTTACTTCTTACCTCTGATAATGGCTAGTGGGAATTGACGGCAATGGGATGTCAATGCTCTAAGGATGACAGAATAATCACGATGGGAACCCCGAAGGCTTGAAAACCGTGGCATAACAACTACGGAATGACTTCAGCTGCATGACAATCACCGCATGCAGATGACTGCACGGTTACCGTAGCGTCACGATGGCATGTCACGACGGCAAAACGATGACGATGAAACCACCACGGGAGTGACTAGAAAAGAGCGACGACGACATGGTGAAGACGACGAAGTGACGAAGGCAGGCCGATGGCGAAGTAACCATGAAGGCTTCAATATCGATCATGACCATGACGGAATGACAACAGTAGCGAGGCGACGGTCAAGATCGACGGGGCCACGCCGTGAACGGTCCGAATGGGCGGTGCGGGAACGCCGCAGGGCTCCGTACTCTCCCCCATGCTTTTCAACCTCGTCATGATCGGCCTGCCGGAGCGTCTCGACGCGATTGAGGGCATCAATCATACGATCTACGCAGATGACGTGACAGTGTGGACCACGGAGAACACGAGCGTCGGCGAAATGCAAGACCGGCTGAAGCGGGCCGTCCGGGAGGTGGAGCGGCACCTTGAAGACACGGCACTCGTCTGCTCACCCGACAAGTCAGAGATCCTACTCCACAGACCGCGCAAGAAAGGACCCCTCCCACAGGGCGTGCTCGACGCCCGTCGTTTGGGCGTCCACGTCACGACGAGGGAGGGGACCCGAATACTGACGGTGTCCAAGTTGCGAGTGCTCGGCCTGTGGCTGGAAGAGAATGGTGCCAACCGCGAGCTGGTTGCCCGACTGCAAAAGAAAGTAGCCGCCGCCACGCACCTCGTGTGGCGGGTCGTGAACAAGAGGAAAGGAATGAAGGAATACAACGTGACGAGGCTGATACAGGCGTACGCGCTGAGCCATATATCGTACGTCGCCGCGTATGCCGACTGGAACAGGAGCGAAACCGACAAGCTGAACGTGGCGATCCGCAGGGCATTCAAGACCGCCCTGGGGATACCCCAGTACACGCCAACCCACAGGCTCCTCAAGCTGGGCGTACACAACACGCTCGAGGAGGTCGCCGAGGCGCAGAGAATAGCGCAGCTGGAGAGCCTGTCGGGCACCAAAACGGGAAGACGAATCCTCGACCTGCTCGAGATTCGATATCATGAGGCGCGGGGACATAAGGAAACATTGCTACCGGAAGTCAGGGACGCCATACAGACGGAAAACATGCCGAAGAACATGCACCCGGCGCATGACGTGCAAAGACGTAAACGAAGGGCGGTAGCAATCTTCGAAGAGCACGGAAGAAGAGAAGGCGTCCTCTTCGTCGATGCAGCCAGGTACCAGTGGCCCGCCGGTAACGTTGATGGTGACGAGGGACGACGACCACCATCGCCACTACAACGAAATGTGCGAGACGAACCGGGGATGACAACACCACCATCACTACTACTACGACGACAAACCGGCAGCAGCATCATCATCGACACGGCCGGCCGACGGCGGCGGAGCCCGCCTTCTCCGTGGCGGTCGTAGATACGAAGGGAAGGATCCGAGTCACGGCATCAGTGAGGCTGCCGTTGGCCGAAAGAGCGGAGGAGATGGCCAAAGCCCTCACGGTACTCCACGGAGGTACGGAGGATAGCCTGATCATAAGCGACTCCAAATCAGCGATCCGGAACTACACCAAAGGTTGGGTGTCCGCAGATGTGGCGCGCATGCTCAACGCCAGAGCCGGGGACTTCGTGTCCGGCACGATTACGAACAAGTCCCTCAAATGGTTCCCCGATCACATCGGGGAGCTTGGTAATAAAGAAGACAACAGCCGCGACACCAACAATACTAACGGCCGAAAACACACTGGCATCCCACCGAACCACAACGAGCGTGCCCATCTCGTCGCGAGGCAACTGACCCGCCGCGACGCGATCACCCAGAGGGCAGCCGCCGTTGTTGTGCGGGGCCCCAGCGGAGGAATTACCAACACAACCCAAATCGCGGCGGACGGAGCTGGAGGCCAAGGGGACGCCGTCCGCGATATCGAGGAGTTTCTGGCCTCGTACCGAGAGGTTCTTGCGCACTACAGGAAAGAACGTATGACATATCCACAACCCCACGAGCGGCTGGACAGGTCCCATGCAGTCGACCTGAGGCGGTTGCAGACGGGCACTTTCACCAACCCCTACCACCTGCACCGCCTGTGGCCCGCGCTGCACCCGTCGCCCGGCTGCCCGTGGTGCGAGCACGAACGGGCTGATATGGCCCATATACTTTGGGAATGCCAACGCCCTGAAGAAGAAGGACCAAGAGGAAGGGGGAAGATAACAGCAGGACCCTCTGAAGCGGGGCGCCTCGCTGAGAGATGGCAAGCCGCCCTCCTCAGCGAGGCAACCGAGGACCAGGAGTGGGCCGTCCAGCTGGCCAGGGCCATTGCCGAGGATCTCGAAGGATTTTTCTCCGGCGATGGACCCCTGGCGGCCTAGCCCCGGGCACCAACAGCCATAACCGCTGGACAAATAAAGTTTATTCCTATCCTATCTATGACGTTTACCGCATGTCAACGACTGCATAATTACGACGGGGTGACCTCTGCACGACGATGTGTGAAACCAACAGAATGATAATGGCTTCATGATGACAAAGTGAAGAAGACGGCCTGGGATGAACGAAAGAAGACAAAGAAGTTACGAAGATGGAATGATGGTGAAGGAATGACAACGACAGACTATATCTGGTATTTTGTCTACACTATACCCAAACCGTAAAGGAATGACGGCGGCGACGTGATGACGAAAGTGTCTTTGTGTTGATAGCACGTCGTCTGGGCTTGCGTCGTCTGGGCATCTGTCACTCCAAGCCGCCTCGTTTTGAAATATACAACCGACGCTGGTCTGCATTATACCCGGGATGGCAATCATGCAACATAGGCGCCAACACCCGGCAGCCAGCGCTCGACACATTTTTTTAGTCCCTCTGAGGAAAGAAAACAACCTAAATGAAAACGGGGGTAACCCGCAGCACCAAGCGCAGGCTCAAGCCAATCGAACGAAAACGAATAGGGGTAAAACCCATAGGAGAATTTCGTGAAAACCAAATGAAAAAAAAAAAAGAATTCCGAGGGTAAGCAGACCCAAAAATCGGATATTACATTTGCTCATTTTCTGCATGTGAGTGGAAAGCTATGAGTCTCCATTGACCTGGGATGTCACGTCTCGGTTTCTTATTATCACGCACATACAAGCACGAGACTGACAGAGAAAAATATAGTAGGAAAAAGAAGAAAAGAAGTAGAAAGGAGAGAGAGAGATACAAAAAAATTACACCATCTTTCCGTAGAGGAAGCCTGAGAAGTATGCGCAGCAGCACCAGCAACGAGTCAAGGTAGTTTTATCAGCTGTATAAACTTGGACATGCAGCAGCACCAGCAACGCACAGAACTGTTGTCGACGCCGTCGGCGTTTTGTCCGCATTCGCACCGAACGCGCGCGGCGTTGGTGAGTGTTTACGGTGCCTCTGGGGCGCCTACCATGGCGCCTCTAACCTAAGCTGCTTCGCATTATCGCGCGCGGAGCCGCAGGTGTTGCCATTCGTTGCGCAATCCGGAGAGGAGAGGACGTCGGAGAGGAGAGGAGGAATGCCGAGAGGGGAGGAGACAAGGAGAGGAGGGGGAAGAGGGCGCTGAGGAGACAAGGAGAGGAGGGGGAGGAGGATGCGCATGCGCAGTAGGGGTGTGGACGCCACACGGTGGAGGGAAGGAGGGAGGGAGTGACATAGCCCCGACCATAAGATGCTTCGCATCTAAAAAGGATAGCCAGCAGGAATATTCCAAATAAAATGATTGACGTCAATGAGCATGGTTTCCATGGAGCGCCACTGTGGCTGCCGATCAGGTCCCCTGCCAACCAACTGGACCTATTGCCTCCGTTGACGATGGCCTGGAAAACTAGACCAGGGTTGAACTTGCGGCTCATAGAAATGGTAACGAGCGAAATTGAGTTAAAAGGAGATAATAGAGGTGAGTGGGTATGTCAGACATTCCGTCCATGCTGTCCCCGGAGGCAAGCTCCACCTTTGTCGGCATAACTAAGGACAGTACAGAACGAAAGCTGAGGAGGAAGGTAAAAATAGAACAAAGGCAGGTAAACTAGGAAAGGAGGGATAGAGAGAGAATGAAAAAGAAACTAGAACACTCGCTCGAACATGGTATAATTATGAAGTTGCCGGGAGAGTAAATGAGGCTATAAGGTGCTAAAGCTTAATGAGTAGTGCTCTCTTCCACTTGTCAGTAAGTAAAGCTTTATAATGATTAGATGTTATTGTAGCTTGATGATTGTCTTTTAATAAACGGGCTAGATGATCAGTTAGACGGCATTCATTGAAATAGCGCTGTACATTTGTGCATGCCATCCCACACGCACAATCACTGTTAGGGGAACGGTTAAATAGAAAATAATAAGAAGGCATCCGAGCATGTGCAGTGATAAAATGTGCTATGGGGTTTTTTTTAGGCACGAAAAAGAGAGGTATATTATTTATGCTAGGGATGCAACTAAAGAGTTTAGCGTCACCGTTATCTCAAGAGTTCAGTGTCACCGTTATCTCGCATCCACGCCACGTACCACTGCGCATATAAGATGTGGTGCGCATTTGTGTTATAATCGTAGTTGGAGAGGCGAGAACGAACCAATGAAAGCTCCGCCGTAAAACATATCCTTTTAATATCAAAGTCCTCTGTGTATCAAAGCGATTAGTACTTTTAGGGTACTTGAGGTACTTTTCGGGGTGTGTCTGTCTATCTATGTCTCTAACCGTTTTCCCACCATTTGGGTATCTGGGTAACCCATCTTGATGGCCCACTTGAACGCGATACGGATACGTTTACGCTAAACCTCCGTTCTATATATTGTGGGAATTTCTTAGTGACTTCTTCGTTGGCTGCACATGTTCATCATCTCATCGGCTTCGTCGTCTTCATCGCTTGTGGGGACTCATCTTGAGACTGATCTGTGCCTCGAGTGTGATCGGTCCGCCGCGTCAGACAGAGTACGCCACATACTAAAAGGCATAGGGCCTCTTGCCTTCAATGCGTTGGCAATCAAGGACCCGGCTACCATCGCTGATATTGTAGCTACGTGCCAGCGCCTCGACGAACTCGAATCTGTCCGATTGCCGCCCCCGGACGCCCCTGACAACAACCCTATCAACGATTCCTCGTTGCGCGCAATTGGTCCGCGCAATCATACGAGAAGAGCTGCAGTCTCTTGGCTTCTCGGCAGGTCCCATTCCTGCCCACACCCCCAGTACCACATTGCGTGACGTTGTCAAGGAGGAGTTGGCGTCTATGGCGGGTACTGCGTATACGGACCCTCTAGTCCCTAGGCCCCCACCAACGTACGCGCAGGTAGCCGCAGCTGCCCCAGCCTTCGTGCCATCGATGCCTCCGAAACCAACGCAGACGCACTTGGCTCCGATGTCTACCAGCACATCGTCTTCATCGCAGTCGTCTTCATCGCTTGTGGGGACTCATCTTGAGACTGATCTGTGCCTCGAGTGTGATTGGTCCGCCGCGTCTTCGGGGCGTATTAAAGGTCGTGTAAACGCTACGTCGCAATATATATATATTTGGTAGGGCGGCAGCTTGTACCTTGTTCCTGGCTACAAAAATGTTTTATGTACTGCAGATATCTAATTGTGCCCGGACATACTTTCAACGTTTTCATAGAGTATTCGCTACTCTTGTGTTGTCTATGAACCTTTAAGGTGCGATAATATCTTAAGACCCGTATGTGCTGGTGGACTTGGTCTGGTGCATCTATTTGTGTGGCAGGTTGTGGTTTCTTCTTTAACTTAGTCAATTCTTTGGTTAACTTAGTCAATGTTTACCAACCTGGTAGTATATTTCCAATATTCTGAGCGACCTTGCATGTGGGGTTTTATGCATGAAGTATATTTCACTATGCAATTCCTTTTGCTTCGGTTGGCTACTGAATATCTGTACACAGTGTCGAGAAAACAACTGTATAAACATTTGATAACAATGATTTCCCAGCTCCCCTTTAGCAGTCGACATTCTCCTGTCTGACTGGGCAGGACGTACTTCAGCGAGTCCTCAAGATGCCTTTATCCCGGTGTACAAAAATATTTTTGTTTAAGTTACACAGTGAAACGCTGCCTGTGAAAACTTGGCTGCACAAAAAAAAAAGCATTTGCAAGCGGCGCTTGTATTGCCTCACAAGTGTCGTCGGTGGTGGTGGGGGTGGTGCTGTCACGCTAAATAATGGGTCGATCCTGGTGATAGTGCCGATAGGGTCCAAGCTCAATGAAACATACCCCTGGGGGTTTGGGGACCTCTAACGTGCCTTTGAACTACCCTTGTCACACGTGGAACCCAAAGGGACAAAATCACCAGCCCTTCCCCTCTCGAGAAAATGGTGTTAAGCGAAGTTTTTGGTCCGATTCTAACGGGCCGATTCTAGCGTGAGGGCTTCCGAAGCCCAGGCGGAACGTCAGCGAAGGGCCGCGGACCCTAAGTGGCGGGAGCGCGATGTTTAGGCCAAACGTCAGCGAAGAGCTGCCGACCCTGAGTTTATGACAAACGAAGCGGAACGTCTGCGACGGCGTCGTGTTGCCACAAGCTTCGCTTACCCCCACTTTCTCGTTAGGCGGAGGGCTATGAATTTTTTTTTGTATCTACTGTGAATTGTGGCCTTTGCGATGTACCCGAAATTATAGAGCATTGCTTCATAAGCTGTAAAGACGGAATATTATTTTGGGATGTGCTTCAAAGGACCCTCAACAAAGACTTCATTTTGAATCGGCATACCATCCGATACTTGATTGCACCCCACGAAGAATACGTGTCATTTGATGTGTTTGTTTTCCTAATTGAACTACAATGCTTATGAAATACACGTATGTTGGACTGAAACGCTTCACTCATTGTTTCGTAAAAATTTCGGAATGCTGATATGATTGCTCAATTGAAGGAAACATATGACTTAACAGAGTTTCAATCAGACAGGTACCACCTCTCGACAAGTTGCTTGTCGTTGCCAGTTTTTTAAAGTTCAAAACCAGCAGTTTTTGTGCATGGTGTGCACAGCGTGACGTATAGCTCATTTATAGGCCATGAAAATGAGATGCGTTGGCTAGTGCTCGCACGTTTTTCGCATATAGTACGTTTCTTGCATATACATGGTGCTGTAAATACCATCTAAAGAAAGAAAGTAGTCCATGTTCTAAAGGGTAGCGCATCGTGCTGCTCTGCTGTAGGAAGAGGATTCAAAACCAACCGACGGAACAACTTGACTCATTGGGTACAAAGCACGGGATATGGGCAGCTGTTCGACGAACCTCTCTGATGCCATCTTGGAAACTGACAACAATGTGTAACTGGGTAGGTGCCGAACATGAATGAACCTCTTTGACGTCTACTTGCGTCACCGGGCGTCACTGGGTGTAACAGGACATGTGCCACTCTTCAATGAATTTATTTGAGGCCAACTTGTGTCGCTTGGTATGTGCTGTTTTGGTGCCTTTCTTCAATGAACCTATTTGACGCCAACTTAGGTCACTAGGTGTAGGCTGTTGGTTATGTGTCGTTCCGCAATGACAAAAAAGGGGAAAAAAACAATTCTTCGGTGTTGGGTGGAACCGAACTCGAGTGCTGTATATTCAGACAATCTACTCTGAGAGAAAGAGAGAGGCTATTTATTAGAAAAACAGAGAATTTGGCCGGCGCGTATACAACCGCTGGCATGCTACAATGTATAAGGATGGAGAATTGAATTTAAAGATTCCAGAGGGGAGTGAAAAAAAAAGAAATATGAAATGCGCAAGTGGCCCTGATACTACTATTTGCAGGTGAGATGGCGGGTAAACTTAGGCTTTACTGCACGAAATAGTTAATGTTTAAAGCTTTCCGATTAGACCCATTTCTGACAGGTAATTTAACAATAAATCACACACCCGCCGCTGTCTTGAAGGGCCGGGCATCGGACCTAAGACCCTGGGTAACGTTAACGAATCGTGGCAAATCATGTTCATTTGCCGCTCAAAAAATGTCTTGTCGTTGTACGCGGGGAATTGAAGTAGTATGTGCTCCACTGTCTCTATGTTCACACAGTTATCACAGTAGGTATTAGTGGTACGCCCTATGCGGTTCAGTCGAAGACGGTGGTACAATGTCTCTATGTGTCGAGGAAGTGGTCGTGGAATCTTTTTTATCTCACTTCTGGATCAATATAACGCAGAAAGTTATCTTGGTGAAGCGGCAGATTCCAGAGGCGGTCTTTCTGAATATGCATTCACACACGCGCCACACGTGGATTTCATCCTGGAGTCATGAGATGGCACAGCGTGTCAAAAAAAAAAAAAAAGCGCGACCTACCGTGGTGGTGTATAGAGACTTTGGCGTTGAGTTGCTATGCCCAACGGCGCGGCAGCGGGGGACCAAATCTCGGCCACGGCGGCCGCATTTCGATGCAGGCCAATGGGAAAACTCCCGTGTATACGGCGCACTGGGTGCACGTTAAAGGGCCCCAGGTGGTCAACATTATTCCGGAGTCCCTCAATATGGCCTGCCTTATAACCATATCGTGGCTTCGACACGTAAAACCCTGGAAAGTAATTTATAAAAAGCGCACGTGATAGGAGCCAAGCTGCACACACGCCTCGTAAATGGCGCGTTTCGGCGGTAGCTGCTGCCTAGATTTGACCCTGATCTCTGGGCGTCTTGAAAGAAAAGTGCAATGGTTCTCAGATATCGAATCACATGGCAGCGACCATATTCCCACGTATCTGAAGATCAAGAGACTATTGAAATACTCATCCACGACTCTCCAACGAATTGACTGGTCAGCGTTTCGGTCACACATGGAGGAAGTATGTCAGGAAGGAAACCATTCTAGTCTGGAACACGAAATTCAAAAAGCCATGAAAGAGACTACGCGCGGTTTTAAGCCGTTCCCGAAATATGAAGATTTTGAAGCCGAATTGCAGCGATTACGAGCGATTCGCCGGCGGGCTGAAAGAAGGTACAGGAGAACAAAATCCATCCACGATCTCAGAGAGGCAAGGCGAATGCAAAAGAAGATTCAGTGGCGCATCGATGCGCTCCAATCTCAAAAATGGAAACGATTCTGTGAGTCGTTGGATCCACGTCAGCGCTTATCTCAGATATGGAGGACCATGCGTGGACTTCGCGTATCACCGCAACAGCGTGTTCCTTTCAAATCTCTCGCTTTGCACCAAGGTTGCAGAGAGATTCAGATTGCTGAAGAATTTTGTTCAAGACTTGCTGGCTTGCAGCCCCAATGTGCACTTACACCATGTGTCACTCCTGCGTCCCGGGACTCCCGTATGGATGTCATGTTTTCGATGGAGGAGCTTGATGCGGCCCTGGCGACTTGCAGGCGCTCTTCGTCACCTGGGCCAGACGGCGTTACCTATACGGCGCTCGGCAATCTTGGCCAGAATGCGCAACTCGTGCTGCTAAACCATTACAACGAGTCTTGGCGCAATGGTGTGCTTCCACGTGAATGGAAATGCAGCCGCTTGGTACCACTTCTAGAACCAGGTAAATCACCGTTAGATTTGTCATCATACCGCCCCATCGCTCTGGCCAGCTGCATCGGAAAAATAATGGAAATAATGGTTCTGACGCGCCTGGAATGGTACCTGGAGAAATACAATGTGTACCCAGATGCTATCTATGGCTGGCTTCCGGCGTGGGCGCTCATCCATAGATAATGTCATCGATTTGGTCACATTTGTTGAACATCAAAAACGTCTGAAACGACTCACTGCGGCATTGTTCCTTGACATAAAAGGCGTCTACGATAACGTAGCACATTATGTCATTATAGAGGCTCTGATTGAAGCCGGAATTGGTGGCCGCACTTTTAAGTGGCTATGCAGCTATCTGACCGACAGTCATTTCTTCGTGATGACCGAGGATGGCACCCCGACTCACCACCAAACATTCCGTGGAGTACCACAAGGTGGGGTGTTGAGCCCGACACTATTCAACTTAGTGCTCGTTGGCCTAGTCAGATGCTTGCCCAACACCGTTGGAATATCAATCTATGCTGACGATATCTGCATCTGGGCGTCTGCTGTAACATGACTGCAGGTACGAGCAAGGCTACAAAAGGCAGCTACGTTAACATCACTGTACTTACGAAAACAGAACTTGGAGCTGTCTTCAGAAAAATGCTGCCTTGTTACATTCACTCGGAAGGCAATGAGATCTTACTCTGTAAGTGTCAATGGGCAAACAATTGCAAACGCACGGAAACACCGCTTTTTAGGTGTAATTATCGACCGCGACCTTTCATGGAGCCCGCACGTTTCATACCTAAAGAAGAGGTTAACGACCATAACACACCTCCTTAAATTGCTCGGTGGAAAATCATGGGGCACATCGGTGCGGTCAATGCTGCAGCTTTATAGTGCCTTATTCCTCGGTTTCGCAAGATACAGCCTCCCGGTGCTAGGCAACACCTGCAAAACAAACCTGCGTGTACTCCAGGGACTACAAGCTCAAGCCCTAAGGACGTGTCTCGGTCTTCCGAAGTGTGCGTCTACGGCGGCAACGATTGTCATAGCGCGAGACCACCCAATATCAACGTACTTAGCCACCGACGCCCTCAGGGCGCATATTCGGCACGTTGCCCGGCTACCTTCCCACCATCTTGCATCTTTACTTACAGAAAGGCCACACACAACTTTCAGTCGTATAATTGCAGCCAATCATACCTCGTTGCCATCGAACTACATGCCTGCAGCAAGACCATCCTCACCGTTATGGTGCCTGCACAAACCTGACATACGCCTCACCATCCCAGGAATCACGAAGAAAGCTCACATGCCGTCATCTGCCCTGAAACAGGCCACGTTAGGACTTTTACATGAGGTTCACAGTGGCCGCGTACATGTTTATGTCGATGGCTCAGTCACACCTACAAGTTCAGCTGCCGCAATAGTGATTCCAGCAAGATCCGTCAAGATGCAGCTAAAGACGTCACATGTCTCATCAACGACAGCTGCTGAACTGGTAGCCCTCCGTGCGGCTCTTCATTACATTCTGGAGGAACCACCCCATCCATGGTCAATCTTCTGTGACTCCAAGGCAGCCCTACAGCGTTTACTCTCAGTACTGCGCCATGGATCACATGAGCAGCTCGTCGCAGAGATAAGACAAGTATACCATCGCATAGTTGATGAAGGGCACAATATAATGTATCAGTGGTTGCCTAGTCACTATGGCATACATGACAATGATCGAGCGGACGCAGCGGCCCGATCTGCCCATGACGGTGTCAACTGCGTTGCCATTCCTCTTTCGAGAGCCGACGCAGCGAAAAAACTTTCCGTGCTTGCGCGTGAGCTAACATTGATGCAATGGAATTCCTCCGATTTCACAAGTGCACGCCTTCATGCCCTGGACCCTAATTTACAACTTCGTATTCCATTCGACCTTCCACGACGGGACTGCACACTTCTAATCCGTCTATGGCTTGGAGTAGCATTTTCAAATGCGTACTCCTTTCGTATCGGAATGGCCAATAGCCCACTTTGTGAATCCTGCGGGTGCAACGAAACAATCGCACACCTTCTTTGTGAGTGCCCTCGTTTCAACCCGCAGAGAGCAGCTCTCTCAGCGACAATAGATCAACTGGACAAACGCCCAATAACAGAAAGGAACATCCTTGGAAACTGGCCTACACAAACAACGGCGCGAGCCGCCCTGAAGGCACTGCTGCGTTACTTGAAAGACACCGGACTCAGTGACAAATTGTGACTCTGCATTGTGTTACTTAGGACGGAACGTTCAGCCTATGCAACACGAGAACGCCTTCGCGGACTTCATGACAGTGCCCACAGAAACAGTTCTGTTTTGTGTGCATGTGTGATTTTCTTGTTTCCTTCCTTTCTTTTTATTCCTTATTTTCACTTATTTTTCTCTCTCTCTCCTTTCGCATCCCTTTACCCCTCCCCCGGTACAGGGTAGCCAACCGGAGATAACCTCTGGTTAACCTCCCTGTCTTTCCTTTACCTTTTTCTCTCTCTCTCTCTCGGCGGTAGTACTACGCAGTGTCGCTACATTAATTAAATGCTAATCGCCTTCACGTCGACATCTATCTTGAGATGGGTTCTGCCGGTACATGCGCATCAGCTAGCAGTATGTGCATCAAAGATCCGCATGTACATCAGGGAGCAGTATGTACCACCTAAGCACATACTGAACCCTCATTCTACGTCAGAAACCATGCGAAAGGGAAAGGAGGACAATGCGGGGACCCACTACATGTTTCAGTAATGCGCAAGTGCGACGGGTATTCCACAGCGTCCTCAACTAAGGCTTAAATGTGAAGCTCGGTCAATTTGAACATGCTGCCGCGTTAAAACAGTGAGACCAAGCTAAGGAGTATGTTTGTCACATGGAACGATGGTGCTCGTACATGGTAGTAGAACCATAAGCGGCTCCTCTGAAAATTACTTCTGCGAATTAACTCTGCTCAATGCATTCGTCCTCCTCCCCAATGCCGCTGCGTTCGGCATCTGCTTCGCGCCTCACGCGGGAAAGGCAGCTTACAGTTCGCGGTGACCAACGGCAATACAGATGCCTTGCCACTTCCACGTGGCCGCCGAGCCAGGCATTCAGCAGAGTTAATTCTTCCGAGTAAAGCCTGGGATAGCTGTTGTCGCGGTGGCGCGGCCGCGTAATCATGCGACTATTTTCATATATTGCGCGTTTTAAAGCGAAAGCTTTACTAACCTAGCCGAGCCGAGTTTCTGCGTCACCAGCATTTTGACCTTCATTTGACTGCAGTTGCGCCATAGCCTTGGCAACGCATCACGTGAGTCGCCACGCCAAGCTCCGCGGCTGCCGCCGGCTTGGCCCATGCGCTCTCCGCAGCTGAGTCGCCGCCTGCCCACGTGACTCGCCGCGCGCCTGGCTAAGAGGAGCGCCGCACTCGCCTAGTCAGTGCGAGCTTGGCCATGGATGAGAGCGAGACCGCGCTGTCTTCTCTGAGCAATGTGCAGGAGCGGGCGGCTTTGAGCAGTCGCCGGCAAGCGGCGTCTGACCATCCCGCGGATATCACCCGGCGAGTTGCTTTACATGAGAGGGTCTGGAACACCAAACGCGGGAAGCTAGCGTCGGAGACTGACGACCAATCAGTCTTCGTAGCCATCAAGCTGAATAATGTGACACAGCAATTTTTGTTTATAACGCGGAAAAAAAATGTCATAGTTTCGCCCTAAGGGCGAAGCAATGAATGCGATAGCAACACAGCAATGTCATACGAAGTAAGGTGAGCGGCTTTGGTAGCAATATGAATTGTAGTAAACATGAGCTGATTAAGTAAGCAGGTGTGCTGCGGCATAAGTAGACCGACTTGAAGAGAGACTCGATGACCACGAGAAGGCGCGTGTGAAACGGTGGTGTTGATGAGAAGCGCTTCCCGTGGGCAGCGAGTGCGAAGGGACACACCTGTATTGCTGCACTGCCGATCCGGGCAGCATTGCATGTGTAGCGTGCGTTGGAAAATGTGGCCCGACTATTACTAACTGAATGAACAAGCGTGGTGTGAGCGTGCACAAACAAACATGAATAGATCACACTGAATGACTGCAGACAACGACTGTCAAAACGCTGGCAGCGAGCCCATACGCTGGAACGGGCGAAGGTACGTGCGGTCTATCGCGTGAACGGAAACTGAGCGGCGAATGCAAGGCGCATAAAGGTCAGAGCCGTGTGGAGATAAGAGGCGGTGCGGACGAGCGACGAGCGCGGTTGTTGGCAGCGTAGAAGTGCCCCCCCCCCCCCCCCCCCCGCGCTCCCTCCGGCGCTGGCTTCCCGCTTCCGTGCTTGCGCGTGGGTGATTGAGTGCGTTCGCTCTCCGTGATAGCGCGCGTCCCCGCACGCTTCCGCTCGGCATACGGCGCGCGCCGAAGATTTTATCTATAGGCAACCTCACGGCGCTGGCGACGGCGACGACGACGGCGACGGCAGAAATCCGGTAGAAGTGTCCATATAATTGCTATCGCAATAAAATGTTACACGAGACATAACACACTGAAAACAACTGAATTGTGTTTTTGAAAACACAATTAGTACTTCTCTATCAAAATTACCACTCTCAATTCAGTAATTTAGGAGTTTGTTCATTATTCAAATGAAATTATTACCGTCTAATTATAGACAGTTCAATTATGAAAGAAGTTCCTATGTGGTACGTCATTGCTGACAGAATATCATTGCTTGCGCTCTCGCAGAGCTTGACTAGCGTTAGCTGGGCTAGCGTTAACTCTATCATCATCATCAGCCTGTATTTAGGTGCACTGCAGGACATAGGCCTCTCCCTGTGATCTCCAATTACCCCTGTCTTGCGCTGGCTGATTCAAACTGGCGCCTGCAAATTTACTAACTTCATCACCTCACCTACTTTTCTGCCGTCCTCGACTGCGATTCCCTTCTCTTGGTATGCATTCTGTAACTCTAATGGTCCCACGGTTATCTATCCAACGCATTACATGGCCTGCCCAGCTCCATCCTTTTCTCTTAATGTCAATTAGAATATCGGCTATCCGCGTCTGTTTGCTTTCTGATCCCTACAGCTGTCTTTCTGTCTCTTAAAGTTAGGTCCAACTTCTTTCGTTCCATCACCCTTTGTGTTGTTCTTAACTTGTTCTCGAGCTTCTTTGTTAACCTCCAAGTCTCTGCCACATATGTTAGCACTGGTAGAATGCAATGATTGTACACTTTTATTTTTAACGATAGTGGTAAGCTCCTATAGTGAGGATTTGGCAATGCTTGTCATATGCACTCGAACCTGATTTTGTTCTTCTGCAAGTTTCCAAGTCATAATCAGGGTCCCCTGTGAGTAATTCGCCTTGATAAACGTACTCCATTGAAGACTCTAGAGGCTAACAGGCGATCGTGAATTCTTGTTCCCTTACCAGGCTATTGAGCACTATCTTTGTCTTCTGCATATTAACCTTCAACCTCACTCTTAAACTTTCTCGGTTAACGCCCTCAATCATTTGCTGTAATTCGTCTCCATTGTTGTTGAATAGGACAATGTCATCTGCAAACCAAAGGTTGCTGAGATATTCACCATTGATCCTCACTCCTAAGCCTTTCGAGTCTAAGAGCTTGAATACTACTTCTAAGCATGCAGTGAATAGCATGGGAGAGATTGTGTCTCTTTGTCTGACCCCTTTCTTGATAGGTATCTTTCTACTTTTCTTGTAAACCATGGTAGCTGTGGAATGTTATAGATATTTGCCCCGATATTTACGTACGCCTCCTGTATTCCTTGATTACGCAATGCCTCTATGTCTGTTGATATCTCTACTGAATCAAGTGCTTTTTCATAGTCTATGAAAGCCACATAGGGAGGTTGATTGCACTCGCGCAGATTTCTCGATTACCTGATTGATGACATGGACATGAATAATTGTAGAATATCCCTTCCTGAAGCCAGCCTGTTCTCGTGGTTGACTGAAGTCGCGTTGTCCAGATTTTTTGAAAATTAACTTGGTGAATATTTAATAGAATACTGAAAGCAAGCTAATGGGTCTAAAATTTTTCTATTCCTTAACGTGTCTGTAAAGTATGTTGAGAAACGCGGGAGGCCCTCAGAAGTAATTTCGCCTTAAAAACGTGGCAGGTCACCGTTTCGGGCCTCACAGAATGCAAAACCAGCGGGGGGCTTTGTTAGTAGGTCAGCAGGCGCTCTTCGGCCGCAGAGAACCCACGTCCCCAGCCCAGTGCATCGCAAAATGGTGCACGCGCGGTCTGAAGACGCGGGGGAGGGGGTGGCGTTAGGAGCTGTTTGGCCCCGAGGCCTTCACGGAAGCGCGAACGGGTGCCCTCTTGCGCACTGCCAAAGACGGACCACCTGCAAAACCTCATTAGGGTGTCAATGAGCATGCCTCGGTTGCAAAAAAGCCATTTCCGGTGGGGTCACGTAACCCGACGCGTAGTCCGTCTTTGAGATGACAGTTTTATGGGCCCGTCGGAGACGGACCGCGCGCGGGACAGCATTGTGCATCGATGGGCGCGCTTCGGCGCGGTGCCCTTTACAGCATGCCGTGTGTAACTTTCAATTAAGGAACGAGAACGGAGCGACTCGGGCGCTTCGTTCACCGACAGTGCTCTGTGGGAAACGCCGGGATGCTTTAACATGTCGCAGAGTGGAAGTGTTCGTGCTTTATTTGTTTATATCTTGTTTGTTGTTTTCTTTATCTCCCTCTCTCTCTGAATGTCCCAAGAAACACAAGGAGAGAGTGAGAAAAGTGGTGACAAGTGATTGACAGCCCAGATGACCCAATGAGGTCACTGTGGTGTCGTGATTTGTCGTGAGGGGATTCGGGAGAAGCAACCGAAGGCCTAAAACCGGGCTCCCGACCCTTCACGAGGGTTCCGGATGCAGTAAAGGTGCTCTGCACTATCGGCTCTGCCGAGTTAAGGCGCCGGTTTCAGTATAAACTAAGGGTCTGGACGTACGAGCGGTGTTATGTACTATCACCTATGTCGAGTGTTACGTGAGACTCCCTGTAAATAGCCGTCAATGTATATATTTGTACATAAAGTCATATCTCCAATTGCAAACGTCTATGGCGTCCCATCTCTGATGGAAGAGGAGAATTGACTACGGCGGCAGCAGAAGAGAAGTTTCCCATCCAAGTAAGCTGGTCACGCCAGCTTGGAGCACTCTGTGCTAAAAATAAAACTAAGGAGGGGAAAAGGAAACTTTAGTGTGTCCCTTTTATGAATTCTTAAAATGTTGGTGTTCTTCAAGCTTTCTGGTACACTTAAAGTCGTGAGGCATTGCGTATAGAGGGCCGCAAGCTTTTCAAGCATGATATAACTACTCCATCGTTGAATAAATCGACTGTTATTCCATATTCTCTAGCAGCTTTTCCCCTGGTCATGTTCTGCAAGCCCCTTATAACTTCATCGCCAGTTATAGAAGCAGCCGGTGTATCCTGGTCATCACATCTTCGAATGAAACTAGCTTGGCTTCTCTGGGAAATGTACAGGTCAGTATAGAATTCTTCCGTTGCTTTTGCGTTATCATCGAAATTGCTGATAATATTACCCTGCTTATGTTTCATTGCATACAACTTGCCTTCTCCTATGTAAAGTTCTGTTCTCACTGATTTCATGCTGCGTCCATATTTGACTGCTTCCTTAATCTTTCCGACGTTATAATTTCGAATATCCCTCACTTTGCTGTTGTTGATCAGCTTTGACAGCTCTGCTAATTGTATCTGGGGCGCTATAATGTAAAATGATTCCAAACTGTTTGGATTCCAAAGTCCTGACGTCAAATTTACGTAACCACCGACGCAAGCATCGGGCGGTGACCCGCAGCGTTGTCTGAACAACTTAATAAAACACTCTCCTCGTTTATAGGAGGTCCCCTTTGTTCGCTTTGGAAACCAATAAGATTGTCTACACTCAGCGGTTTTTCTTTACTAATTGGCTGACAAGAGACGAGGAGCGCACTCTAGTGGAGAGGGTTTCGATGGGGCCGAGCCAGCACAGTGAAAATAGATAACCGCATGAAGAGAGTGGTGCCGGCTTCTCCGATTGGTCCGCTTCGCCTTACTTAGCTAGCGGTGGCTGGTAGAAAATCGCGGCGGCGTGCAACGGAAGGATAATAATGCCGCTAAAATGGATGCTCCGCAAGGGAGAGTTGGCAGAGCGATGTCGTATGCATGCCGAAAGAGCTCTATAACGTTTTACTGCTCCGCAAAAAGGTTTATCATGCGCAAATAAATACATCGATATCCTCACCGGCAGGGGCAAGTAGTGAGGGCCTGAGTGATCGGCGGGCAGCCATCTTCTATTCCTTTCAGAACGGGGCAGTCTGTGGCTATTCAGAAAAATTTTCAGTTTTGTTAGGCATATTAATGCATTTTTTTTTTCGCGTACACGTCATTTTGACGTGGTGAGGTTTCGCGGTTTTGTGAGGTCGCGTGACAGACAGGCGAAGTGGGCGCAGGCAGAAAACATTGTACCAATAGCAGAGGGCTAATATGGAAAAGGCGTCGAATCAGCAATGATTATTTTTCTTTTGTGCGGTTTAATCATGCATAATCAGAGTGTACATGTTATATCAGATGGGGAGCTGTCGCGGTTTTTGTGACGTCGCGTGACAGACAGGTGAAGTGGGGAGTGGCCCGAAAATGGTTTGACCAACCGTGGAGGCTGATTGCAGAAATTGGAATCAAAACAGTTTGGAATTATTTTACGTTATAGCGCCCCTGATGTCTTTAGTTTGACACTTTCATGCTTTGTCGTTTCTTTATTATGTTCTTTGTTACTAGGGAGAGCTTACCTACTGGTTGCCTTGGTGCCTTACCTCCCACTTCAATTGCTGATTCTGAGATCAGCCTTATTACGGTTTCATTCATTACCTCTAGGTCCTCTTTATCTTCCCGGTTTAAAGCTGCATATTCGTTTTCGAGCACCAACCTGAATTGGTCTGCTTTTACCCTTGCTACGTCTAGGTTGGCCTGTTTCTTCTTGACTAATTTTATTCTCTCTCTCTTCAAATTGAGAGAAATGCTGAGCGAAATTGAGAGAAATGGTCATTGCACTTTACCCTACCTAACACTTCTACATCCTGCACTATACTGGGATAGGCAGAGAGTATGAAATCTATTTCATCCATTTTATCTCTATAGTAACAAGCAAGACATATGTTACATCCCTCCAACAACAACATCAGTCTTCGCACTTGCTCCCCTGTTACGGGGCGTGCCGCTTAAGTTGACACGTCTAGATTTGCGTAACGAGCACCATTGAAACAAACTCGGATGAGACAGATCTCACTTTTTCTTCGGCTTCAGGGCTCATTAGCGGTAGCGAAACTTGCTTGACAGAGGGCACAAAATTTAGGGTCCCGCGTTTGTTGTATTGTTAATTTTCTTTCGACATCGTATCGCAGAGCTTGTCTTAAACGTCCACCCTCATTTGTGCATGTCGGTCGACGAAAAAAACCTCTTTTCTTATATCGCAGATCATTACCGGTGTTTATCACAGCTTTATACCCTCCTTCACCCAGAACTGTGAGCAACACGCCCTTTCAAGCTGCGCTCTTAGGCCATTGAGTTGCTGTTCTATGCAATAATGAACGTCGAGCGGCATCTGTTTCATGCCGATTTTTTTTAAGCACAATCCACCTAGCGCCTGTGTGTCCGAATGGGACATACTCTATTTCTTCAGTGGGTTATATTTTTGGTATTGAGTGCGTGTGAGCTCACACGCTGTATTCTCCATGTATTGAAACATTATTCGCCTTGTATTATGCTCCGTTTATGAACAAGTATTCCAGAGCTTCACGTTTAAACAGATGCTGAAGGGCACTAGGATAGCATTCGGTTATTCTGTAAACGTGATAATGCTACTAATACGTGTGTTTGACGTGGTGGTTGCCGTCGCATTAGGCAACTTCGCAGCTTGCAATGGATACATGGGGCAGGCCACCGTAAGCATTTCTAAAGGTTAGTGCATATGGGTGTGTGCGTGTGCGTAAGCATGTGCGTACATGTGTGCGTGGGAGGGCGTCATTTATATTCAAGGAATATTGAAGGCTGTAACGCGCCTTCTGATACTTCTGTTTTTATAACTATTTTCATACCTTCTAACGTCACACTTCTTAAGAACGTCGCTTAATAATGCTGGTGATTTTTTATCCTTATTTTGCGGGCGCCTGCGATTTCTACAAGGTATAGAGCTCATCAAGGGCAATTATCACATTATTTAGCATTTCAGATGTATTTCCGTTAATATAAGTAATAAAAGCCAAAAGAATAATTAAAGATAAATTCAAATAAAAACCTTTTCATTCAGTCATGAAATTCCGGGCGATCGCGAACGGCTTGGAAATGCGTTGTTTTGATCCCTCCTTCACGGCACTGACAGTATTGGCGCAGAAACTCTGTCGTAACAAGCAGTAGCATTTCTTTACTATTTCCTCAATTAGGCAGAAGAAGCATTGTTTTTCCAAAAACAACCGGACATTATCGGAGTGGTACAAGGGTTAGGTTTATCGCGCCGGGGAAATAAAATAAATAAAATGAAGGCACCTATAAAAAACATAAATGAGCTGATGTATTAAGAAGGTCGCCTTTTCGCCCGAAAGGTGAAGCATTCATAGCGATAGCAAAGTACTTGACAACTACACAAAGGAACATTCGAAGTTTTATCGGTCGCATAAATTGCGGTAAACATACACTCAATAATTCAATTAACAACCGTTGGATGACGCGCGCCCAGGCAAACATGAACAGAGATCAGTCGATGACTGCGAACACTCGCTGCTACAACGCTGGCATGAAGAGTTCCGGCATCTAGGAGCGTGCACTATTCGTGCTGCCTCTCGTTGCAACTTCTCTCCGAAACTTGAAATTACGCGACCTCCAGTGCAATAAGCACGCGGAAAGCCAGCTGACATAATAAAATCAGCCATCTCAGCTCGCTCTGTCTTTGCACCTGTCGTAGATTACCTCCATGATGGGGCACGTGGGTAGCCACGCGCACCACGGCTGAGTTAGAGTAGGATACACACGCTCACCTGTCCTTGTAGCGCACGCTTGATCATGTTATCGCATGCTCCACTCCCATCCCCCCCCCCCTCACCTCCTTTGCGCACAATTATGAGCGCATGGGAGGATGGCGTGCATCTAACGAAAATTCTCACCCTCGCAAGCTTTCCTCGCACACACAGTATACGGTGCACAGGGTGCGATAGGATCTTATCGCGTGTGGACTTTACACAGAACCTGAGGGCGGAACCGGCGTCGATGCCGACGATGATGGCGAAACTTTGCCTGGATTAATCGTATGATTCCTATCGAAATAAAACAAGGAACGAAATGAAAATAAAAATATAGTTAGGGATATGTATGTGTTTGGTCTGTGGCTATAATGTTACGTCTGACGTCTGCTTTCAACTATTTTTGCAGGTTAGTTAGACGGATCCGGCAGTGCTGTTATGGAAGTTCGTCCGACCTATTTCACTGGTTAATGCATGTTTGACGTTAGGATACGTCGGGCAAAGCACGCCGAATCTGCTAAATGCATGCTTCCCTCGCGTCAGCTTTCATTCCATGTGTGTTGCAGCGCAGTGTGCCTGAGTCGACGCAGCCCCCGCTGATCGGCGTGCTCATCACTGCGCAACGATTGCCGCATCTGCTTGCATATGCGTTGATGCGCGCTTTCACAGCAAGAAAAACGCGTACAATTCGGTGCCCCCTCACGTGAAACTACCACAACTTGTTCTTCTCATTAATAGACAAATGATGCAGTTACATCCATCCACCTACTCAGTTAAGTGATTGGTGCAATTGCGTTCATGTTGCAGCATTTCCCCATTGCAAAGATATTGAAGTCAAATCTGCGAGCCACAAGTTAACGAAACGTTAAATAACAGAAGCAGAGAAGCACAACTCCTTTCTGAACGGTTAGCTCGGCTGACCCCTCTTCACCTTCAGTTTTAGTTTGCGAACAGACATGAGTGACCTTGTCGTACCGTCTGCTCCGCCGTTAAAGCAGTCCTTTCTTGACGCGTCTTCGAGAGATCACTCATACCGCTATGCATTTCTAACGTGAGTTTCATCGTATGAGACGTTCATTCGTATGAGACAGCTAGGCGACTTTCTGCGTGTGCATGTTGTACTTTGTTATTGTCCGTTGCGGCGCATGAGTGCAATGTTTACGTCGCAAACGACTAAACCCGGCCTTGCCGCCTGCACCCTCTACCTTGGCCAGCGCTGCTCTTCCTTCAAATATATCGTTTAGCTTCGCTCGTCCGTAACATTCGGGGGAAAATACGCAAAAATGGGTAAATCTTTAGCTGTGTACATTTCAAAAATGGCACTAAGGGAATTTCAAAAAGCGAAAACTGCAGTGGGAAACGACCTTAGTCGACGTACGCAGCGGAATTGGATCGGTGGTGCAGTGCTAACTCGCGCTTGCATTCAGCCGTTGTATTCCCCCCAAAAAAAAAAATGCGATACTGATTGCAATTCCTGAAACAATGGCCTGTCAGGTTTCTTCGAGAGTCCAGATCTTTTAGGGCGTTTTCCTGTTTTTCCTGGATATTTCTTACGGGAAGGATGTGCTTTCTAAACTTCGATATGATATCTCGTTGTACTTCTTTTATGTTCACGTCGAGATAATAATCGGCCTTTCTAGGAGGAGTCCAATGCCTCATTGATGTGTGCCAGGGTCCCATGTCCAATATAGAGAGACCTATCCCTAATCCAAGCCTTCTCTCCGGTGCAAAAAAGCATCCATTGCATGCCCAACAAGCGTGTTTTTGCTCCCCCTACGTACGTTAATACTATTGCGAAGCTAAGTCTCGGAGGTGCATGCATTACCGACAATGTGCCAGTAAATGTGAGGCGACGTAATCCTTGATAAAGTGCTAAAGTTCCAGTGCTCGATCACAGATGCAGCTGCTTATTATCTTTAAATAGGAAGGCTCCATATCGAGCGCACATGCATTTGCTTCAATAATCAAGAACGGGAATATAAGCTATCAACCAAGGATACAGTAACGCGTCGCTCTTTCCGGCAACCTGTCGGAGGAGGTGCAACTCTCAGCACAGGCTTCCCAGCGGGAGTGGAGAGGCGATTTCTCGCAGAATAATGGAAGTTGCTTAGATCAGAACGAATGAAAACAGCTACGTTAGTGATCCGCTTATCATGCTTCCGAGCAGAGTGCAAATGTTTGTGTAAAAACTGTTGCCACGAGGCAGCATCGCTGACTGTGAATATTCTTCCCGCCATGCGTGCGCTGTATTTTGCCGTACCCTCATTCTTTATTTAAATGAATTTTGTATGCTCTCAGAAAACTTCAGTTGGGAGTACGTGGAATATCCGCTAAAATGTGCTTAGCTAAGTGTCGCAGACTGAAATTCGCCATCCGCCATAAACAAAAATGACAAACTAACAACACTTCTTTCTGCAATACGCGGAACGTGCATGTCATTACGTTGCATTATTGCAACATAAGGACATGCATTGTTGCAATGTCATTATGTTGCAGTATTTGTATGCTCTCAGAAAATTTCAGTAGGAGTACGTGGAATATCCGTTAGAATGTGCTTAGCTAAGTGTCGCACACTGAAAATTCGCAATCCACCATAAACAAAAATGACAACTAACACACTTCTTTCTGCAATACGCGGAACGTACTGTCATTACGTTGCATTATTGCAGCATAAGGACATGCATTGTTGCAATGTCATTATGTTGCAGTATTTTGTATGCTCTCAGAAAACTTCAGTCGGGAGTACGTGGAATATCCGTTAGAATGTGCTTAGCTAAGTGTCGCACACTGAAATTCGCAATACACCATAAACAAAAATGACAAACTAACAACACTTCTTTCTGCAATACGCGGAACGTGCATGTCATTACGTTGCATTATTGCAGCATAAGGACATGCATTGTTGCAATGTCATTATGTTGCAGTATTTTGTATGCTCTCAGCAAACTTCAGCCGGGAGTACGTGGCATATGTCCGTTAGAATGTGCTTAGCTAAGTCTTCCACGCTGAAAATTGGCAATCCACAATAAAAAAATGACAAACTAACAACACTTCTTGCAATACGCGGAATTTGCATGTCATTATGATAACTTAAACTTGGTATGTTTCTGAAGCAGGCGTACAATCGTTTTAAACGGGCACCACCGCCCAGGTGGGGCGTCGCGCAACTTGTTTCATCTATGCTCTCATGTACCATTGTTAGTGACTTCTCAAACATTACCAAAGATTATAATACGCTGGTACTGCAGTGTGCCTTTCTACAGTTATCTTTTCAAGCCTCTCAATAGAAATGTTAGGAATTTTGTTTTTGAATTTATAGGAAAACTGTGTAACTTTCATTTTCTAATAAGTTCGACTTCGTGACAGCTGGCGACTCTTATACAATGAGTTACGATAAAACAATGAGTTGGTGTAATTTATTCAATTTTATGCAATACACGTCTCATTCCGGTGGTTGAGGATTTTCACTTAGTCGTACGAGCGTATTAACACAACCTATGCGGTTTAGTTGCATTTCTGAAACTCTGCTAGATTTATTTATAACTTTACACAGGTATAAACATCCTATCTGGCGTCATTGCCGCCTGTGTGAGTGACCGATTGCCCATATTTATGTTTTGCAAAGAAAGGAATACGAAGAAAGAAAATGAAGAGGACCTTAATATAATTATTATTATTCAAGTAATTAACACAAGAACACTGGATATATTTCGTCAAAACATGGGACCATAGGTTCGACACCAATATTGCAGTGTGAAAATGCCAACGAGGTGTATGATATGTTTACAGAAAGTTTTAAAGACACATAAGAGAAGTAGTTTAGACCTAAAACGAACAATTAGCCAACAATTAGGGAAATCACGACTTCAACAGGTATGCCTTAATTGATAACGAAAAAAAAACATGATTCAATGCATTTTAACTTCACGTACGCCTGCAAACAATGCCCCTGACTTTGCGGCATTCAAAAATGGACATTTTGTTACAAAACTTTTGCGCAGCTCGAGAAATATGTATTGGATAATTTGTTCTCACGGTGGGCCGGTCAAGGAAACGTTATGTGGCCCGAACTTAACAAGCTTATGAATCACGGCAACAGGCTCAATGAACTGCAGCTCACTGTATACAATAGGCTAATAGTGCGAAGAGCAAGCCGCACAATTTAAAAACTACTTTGTCGATTTAGTGTGAAGCGTTCCAAATTGTGCAGCCATGAATTTTCAAATGAACGAAACATTCTTTCAGCATTTATTTTCCTCCGTTTACACCCCATAAAATTATCGTACCTTCATTTCGTATGAGCGTATAACACAACCTATATGCGCATTATTTGCATTTCTGAAACTACTTTCATGCTAAAGAACAGTAAGGCTCGAGATACTGATACTTCAATGCGGTCCACAAAGTGCGCACTTCACCTTCTTTTACATGCTTAACACGTGTTTCACTTTCTCTCTTCCTGTATTTTGTTCCAGAAAAGAGGCAACACGTGCAATTAGCTGTTTTATACAAGAACAAAAACAAAAATTATTTTTCAAATTATCGACCATCTTTGTGATCCCCAGCTTCAAAAGTGCTCGAAAAAGTCATTGGCAAAACAGATTTTCTCCTTCTGCAAAAAACGCAACTATTTAATTCCAACTGTTCGGCTTCCGCTAACACATGTGCACTTGGTTAGCTAACACAGAAATAATACTAAAATATTTCGAAGAAAAAAAATGAACGCTATGCGTCTATGTGAATTTCTCCAATGCATTCGATGAATACGTAATTCAACATTTTTTTGCTTAGTTAGAATATTACGCGTTTCATGATGTGCCTCCGTCTCTCCTGCAATTTAACTTGGAAGCATAGAAAAGAAGCAGTATGAATTACAAATGAATGTACCTCTCGAACATATCCTCAGACAAGTGCCCTACAAAAATGTATTAGAAACAATATTAATTGTTTTAAATATAAACGATATTGCAATGGTTAACGACGTGCAAAGTTTATTGTACTGCCTATATTCAAGCTTACTTGTCCTGGCGCTCGATCATCATGAACTCTTTCGCTATAGCAAACCCAACACTTAAAAAATGTGCCTACATGGAGAGATTGTTCTTGCGTTAAACATTTTTTTGGTGAATTTGCTATAACTTCTCCACTGCGAAGAATCTGGAGTAGATATAGCAAATTCACCCAAAAGTTATTAATGCAAAAACAAAATCAGTGTTATTAACATTTTCAAAAATCAATTACTCAGACCCTTGATTTGTATTTAGGGATTGAAAAAACAGCAATTGTGAGCACGGTTAAAAGACTGCACGTGATTTTTTTCAAACGCTAATGTGGGGATGCTCGTGTGCAGCGTGTGCATAGACAATCTATCTCGCGCATGTGGTGCGCTTTCTCTCATCATCAGCAACAGCACGGTGAGTCTATTTCTGTGTCCACTGCAGGACGAAGGCCTCTCCCTGCGATCTCCAAATACCCTTGTCTTGCGCTAGAGCTGATTCCAACTTGCGACAGCAGATTTGCTCATTTCTATAGGTTCGTGAAGATGATGTTCCGTGAAGTTCCGGCGACCAATAACAAATTATTACTCTATAGCGCTCTCTTTGAACCTCATAATAACTGTTGTAGCCTTCCATTGGCAATTGCGTCGTGCATGGAGCACCCAGAAAATGCGTATTCTACAGAAACGACCCTGGCCGTCCAGAGTGCCCGCGATCGGGCCGTCAAGCTCGGCTTGCCGGTCCCTACGTGGGATAGCCGTGTGGCGCGGGGTGTCCCTGCGTCTTCTCTGGACCTCAATAAAGTTATTTCACTCACTCACTCACTCTACAGAAAGGGCACTGCGTCATATAGCTAACGTGATACACGTTGGTCGTGCAGAAGACCTATCTTTAAATACTATAACGCCTTACTTTGCAATTATTATATGATAGTAGCCTTTTTAAAGTAAAAAAGAGCATCAAGCAAAATGAGAAATTCTGTCGTACACTATCTACTGTAACATGACCATCCGATATACCTTATACAATCAAAAACAATATCATTTGGATGATTCTATTTTCACTGAGTTGTCATAGAACCACAGGTTAAAATAGCGCATAACTACTCTGTAAATAACTCAGTGAATGACATAGATAGAAATAACTTATTGCGCAAGAAATAAAAGACTTATTTCGATACCGCTGGTGCTCTTAGACAAGTACAGATTGTGCGGATTTGAATTCTTAATCTAACTATCTTGTTACTTCTAATTTAGGTATTTTTGTTGCGTTATTATGGCCTTGACGTTTTTTTTTCTTTACAGTTGCCTCTGTAACGTGGTTTACGACATCGTTTTTTTTTTTACGGAACAGACTGAAATGTGCGAAAAAATTTTTTTGGTGCCTAAATGTTTTATTTATCTCTGTATCTTGCTTCTGCAAAGCAATTGGGCATTCACCTAGTCAAGCATCAGCTAGGGAGTATTTTGTGCTTGTCCTAGTATTCAGTTTTCTATGAGATTTTGGTAGAACAGAAATGCTGAAATAAAGTTCAGTCGAAGCAAATTCACAGTTTTTGTTTGTTTCTTGCCTTCGTCTTGGAAACTGAAACACCTCGTCCGAAGTAAACGCTTTGTATAGCTGGGCTGACGTCTGCATTTATTTTTTTTATTACACTTAGCTAATTTTAGATTAGTTTGTTGAGCTTTTACTAGGCCTTTTTTCCTTCTTTGTATGCTCCGCTGCCTTCCTTTTGTCTTCGTGCCGAGTTGTGCTTCTTAAACCACGAAATATATGCACACTTGCTACAAAACCGCCCCCACAAGCTTGCGACAAACTTCCAAATGATTCATTACTTGCTGTTCAAGTGGGTTGAAGAAATTAAGCTGGTTCTTTACATTTGTTACAACACAGAAATCTATTGCAAGGACAAAAAACATGAACGGGAAAGGGCCCGGGGTTCTTTTCCGTTCGACATTTTTTTGCTGCCAATAATTTATAATATTTGAATCACCTATAAATATGTTCCCTCGCATTCACATCCCCACTGACTATACCGCAGACAATAACATTATAAACCACTTGGCACCCCTAAGGACGTTTCGAGCACCAAAAACACCCTTTTGTCAAACGTATATTTCCAAAAAAAAAATGAGTGTTAGGATGTTTCAATTACGAAAACAACCTTTTCGCTTCGTAAGGCCATAGGGTTACCTTAGCACACTCTTAACGCGAAAGCGTAAAGGGCCCCGTGTCACAGAAAATCCGGCGTCGGCGTAAGCATCGGCGTCCGTGGCGGAGAAATTCATCCTTAACCACCGCGACCACACAGGCCCTCCGAATGGGGCAAGGCGTTAGTAATAATAATTGAATTTTGGAAAGTAAAATTCGTCAGAAAAATTGTAATGTACTATTAACTACAACCTACAGACATGATAACGTCGGACTGTAATTTGAATGCATGACAAAGCGTAATTATGTTACGAGGAAACTAAGCCCCTTTTCCAGCATTTCTACCATAACAGTGGCGCGCTCGGGTAGGTTACTTGCGACAACCCCTTCCAGATGGCGCTCGCCTCCTTGGCAACGTGAAACGGTAGCGGCGCGCATGGGCGAAGATGGATAAAAAAGAAAGCTGCAGTTGCCGGGAAGCCTGACAAGCATTTAGAGATGTTTTAATGCTATCTAGTTTCACTATTAAAGGCAAAACTTAAGCGTCCTCCAAATTGTTGGCGCTAAGGGTGTTTTGATTCGTAAAAGCACCTATGTTTTGTACAAGACGCCACCGTGCTCGTAATTGGAAGTCGCTTGTCGAAAGATCTTCAATAGCGCGTTATTATATTAACAGGTATGCCTGGTTTTGAGGCAGATTTACCTGACCATACTGAAACAAACATTCTGTGGAGATTTCTTGTATTATTACGCCGAATAAAGACGCTCCAAATAGCCTTGCACTGCAGGTAGAAACACCATGCAAATGTAAGCCTGTTAAAATTTATACATGTGAGCAGGCAGATCGAGCAGTCTTTGTATGCAAACATTTCGTGCGTACGTGTGCTCTGTGTTGGGGTCATATGAATGCGTATAGGGTGTGCTTGAATGTCAAGTGGTCTGTGTTCCGACTCCCCGGATCACCTTCCCACCGATTTCACCTCCTCATCGATGATAACACTTTTAAGACTGCCGTTTCCACTAACTCGATGTATTTACACCATATTAGCCACTCATCTATGTAATGTTATAACCCTGAGTGAATCAATTGTAAATCTATGAAACAAAGTAACAAAAAACTCGGCCGCATATTTCCTTTTTCTAACAATTTTAGTGATATCTGACCCATGCAGTAACTTGGGTGTTTCATTAGGCCTCTTTCTAGGTAGCGCTGCCTGATGATTATTCCCTGAAATAGCAAGACGCAACGCAGCAATGAATAACGCGTGCATGCATACTTCTAAAAAATGGGTGTAAGAGCATGCTTTGCAGCCTTCACAGAATATTGTGTTACGGTGATTCAATGCACCGGTGTGTTTGGTTTGTGGAATTCCGTTTTGCCAGGTTGTAAGGCTGTTAGTTATAGGCACAGTTTAACACCCTTAAGGTGATGAACTTGCTTAGAGTGAAGTAGTAAGCTTGTGTAAGAGAAGGCATTCTCTGTTTCCATATTTTCGGGCATATATGCTGCACGCATACGAGCAAAGATGCCTGAGACATGTTTATCGGAGATGTGAGGAAGCTGGTATTTATAACATATTATCTCTAAATGGATAACCTCTTTGGAGGTTAACGAAGAAGCTCGAGAACAAGTTAAGGACAGAAAAAAAGCGAGGGAACAAAAAATGTTAGGTCTAACGCTGAGAGACATGAAGAGCAGTGTGGATCAGAGAGCCAAGCGTGACAGCCGATATTCTAAATCACATTAAGAGGAAAACTGAGCTGGGCAGGTCATGTAATGCGTAGAAAGGATAACAGGTGGATCATTACAGTTACAGAATGGATACCAAGAGAAGCGAAGTGCAGTCGAGGACAGCAGAAAACTAGGTGGGGTGACGAAGTTATAGAAGTTTGCAGACGCAAGTTGGAATCAGGTAGCGCAAGACAGGGGAAATTTGAGATCGCAGGGAGAGGCCTTCGTCCGGCAGTGGACATAAAAATAGGATGATGATAATGATGATCATCCGTATATGAACACCAAATTTAGGACCTACTTTTACGGGAAGTGTACACTGTGCTGAGTTTTCACAGGCGGTCGTGTGCATTCTTGTCTCTCTGCAGGTCGGTGCGAATACGATGGCTGGCACATCCCAGTTAACCAGTCTGTAAGTCTTGAAAGCCCATGCCAGCGTTGGGAATGTGAGGAGCGATCCAGTGCCATCACCATAACTGGGTAAAGTGGGCAGGATGTATTCTGCGTGCCATATAGAACAGTGCCAAGTATGATTGCACACCTGTATCCCATAGATCAAGCCACTACCTATACGCGAAGCCGGTTTGAGGCAAATGTTTGCTCTGTACACGCTGTCGTGCCACTTAACTGTCAGCGACAGTGCAGGCTATAAGCAACCTGTGCTATGTTTCTTCTGGGCCACATTCTTTTCGCCAAACTTTAATAACCATGGTAAACAGGACCAGGCACGTGGCTGCAGCTATATACATAGAGCCAATTATTGAAGGGCATATTGAAGCGCCTAATTTGGTGAAGACTGCAACGTGGATAAACCACGGCTCCTTGCATATACTCGTATAGCGAGCGTTCTCAGTAAGCGTGCATACCTTCGTCCCCCGTATCCCATGTTCAGTTGCAATATTTGTTCAATACGCGCGACAGAGATAGATGAAATAAACAGTGCGCCTCCATAGCAGCCTGCTCTGCATTCTTTTTAATGCGTCGCACTTTATCCCTTCATATCTAGCGGTACCACGCGGTGCCCTCAGACCAGCTGTGCTAATTCGCACTATACTGTTTTTTTTTCATCAATTCCTTTCCACCTCTTGGCTCTCTCTTCTCACCGCTGCTCTGCAGCCAACTGCACTCGCGCCATACTAGCAAACGACTTGTAATTTCGAGCGTACTAGCGGCCACCTCTAAAGGTTTGTTAGTCACATGAGCGTCCGAAATGCACCTTTTGCGTACAATGATGCCATCCAATGGTGTGGTCATTGTCGAGAAAAGCTCCAAAGTATGTCAAAATTGTCACGCCATATCACTGCAGTTTTCCTTTCTTTCATTATTTTTATCAGCTTATTCTGCGACCTAGATGTCTACCTAAATTTTAAAAAAATCATGCAGCTTCCTCATGCAGTGCTGCACCTACTTCATTATCAGTAGTACAGAAACGTGAGCGAGTTGGCAGAAGTTCACATGTGACAAACAGCAGTGCCAACTAGACAAGAACGAAGAAAAGAAGATCTCAACGCAAGCGCTGTGATGTTAAATTCTTCGTCCCCCGTCACTGCTGATTTTCAAATATGTACTGTATTATCATCATCCTGAGGAACATGAAGGAAAGCTTAGGCTTCTGAGAACGGCACTACACCTTGAAGAAGATTACACTTGCGAGCGGCGTGTAAAGAATAGTATATAATCACAAGCCATATGAGGGGCATATATACTTGGAGTTAAAACAAGAACGGACAAAAAAAAGGCGTTCTTAACAAGCCTGCATATGCGCACTTGAACACACAGAATTAACCGTATAAGTGTGCGGAAGTTCTTGCCATAGTGCGAAACTAGGTTCCAAGCCTGCGTGTTATCTTCCCTAACGAGAACTAGCAGTCGCTATCCGTCATGTTATGACGCCGCAATGCTCGAAGCATATCTAAGGGAAGACTTCTTTTTCGTTTTGTTCTTTTCCCTCTCTCACCGTCCTGGGTCCTCGAAGCTTCCGCCGCTCAAAACCACGATACATATGAAACTATTAGAAATTGTTACGATTCTTAGTGTTGCGGTGCCCGGACCACGTGTAGTCAATTCCGATTCACTTTGTGCGGCCATGCTTGGGCCACGTGCAAACGTGTGGTAATCGCGTGCCTAATGATCTCGCTCGTCAACATGAATAGACGTGTCAGTCGCGAGGGTCAGAGACGAAACTGGTCGTGCCGCCCTGAAATCCTTCCTCCCCCGCTGAGGACGTTCACCCCGCTACGGTCACCCACCATCTCTAGTTTTGGTTTGCCCCTGTCCTGCAGTGGGGGAGAGAGGGATGGTGCCCGGATGTGGAGGGTATAAGAAAGCCAACCAGCAGCAACGTGGAACACTTTTGCTTTGCCCTAGCGTGCAGGTGCATGCACGCTGAATTTTTCTAGAATGTTTCCTTTGAAGCACCACTCACCCGTAACCATGTATTAAACTTCTCTTACTTGTTTTTACGTCGCCTCGTCTTTCCTGCCCGACCTTCTCCAATGGTCAACCTGGTTCGAGTTCCAAGCAGACGCTGTTGAAGGTTCCCCAAACCCCGACCCGTAACAGAATATAGACCAGAGTATTTTACCTTCGCACGCAGGCTGCTGGCGCACTCCTGTGGATGGATGGATGGATGGATGGATGGATGGATGGATGGATGGATGGATGGATGGATGATGGATAATATATGAGTGTCCGCTTTGAAACGGGGTGGTGGACTGGGTCACGAAGCTCTTGTTATTATTTTGTCTGGTGTCCTACCTTTATTTTGGAGAAAACACACAAATACAAAGAATTCCAAACATCAAACGTTTTGAACCATTGCTGGGAACTCTGTTTCTGTACGTTTCCGTTGTTTGAGGTATCTCTATATACTTTTCTGCCATCAAACCTCCGGCCGCCTCTTATTAATCTCTATAGCAGACATGTTTACTTTTCCCCCGCTATCCCTGAACCCAAGGGCTTCAAGGAGGTCAGAGGAGCCTAGACTGGCAGCTGGATAGATGTCTTCACATTCCAATAAAACATGGTCCCTCCTTTCCCTAGCTTTACCGCAGCAAGCACATGCGTCTTTATCCTTGCTGTAGCTCGCTTCAAAACTACGCGTTCTAAGGCATCCTGGGGCGCTATAACGTAAAATGATTCCAAACTGTTTCGATTCCAATTTCTGCTATTAGCCTGCACGATTGGTCAAAACATTTTCGGGCCACTCCCAACTTCGGCTGTCTGTCACGCGACGTCACGAAAACCACGATAGCTCCCCATCTGATATAACGTGTACACACTGATTATGCATGATTAAACCACACAAAAGAAAAAAATTATTCCTGATTCAACGTTATTTCACATATAGCCCTCTGCTTTGGTCCAATGTTTTCTACCTACGCCCACTTCGCCTGTCTGTCACGCGACCTCACAAAACCGCGAAAACTCACCACGTCAAAGGGACGTGTGCGAAAAAAATGCATTAATATGCCGAACAATACAGAAAATTTTTCTGAATAGCCACAGACTGCACCGTTCCGCAAGGAATAGAAGATGGCTGCCCGCCGATCGTTTAGACCCTCGCTACTCGCACCTGCCGGTGAGCATGTATTTATTTGCGCATGATAAACCTTTTTGCGTGGCAGTAAAACGTTATCGAGCCCTTTCGGCATGCATACGACATCGCTCTGCCAACTCTTCCTTGCCGAGGATCCGCTTTAGCGCATTCTTATCCTTCCGTTGCACGCCGCCACAATTTTTGACCAGCCACCTCAAGATACATAAGTAAGGCGAAGCGGGCCAATCTCGGAGAAGCCGGCCCCACCTCTTCATGCAGTTATCTATTTTCGCTGTGTTGGCTCGGCCCCATAGAAGCCCTCTCCACTAGAGTGTGCTCCTCGCCTCTTGTCAGCCAATTAGTTAAGAAAAACCGCTGATTGTAGACAATGTTATTGGATTTGAAAGCGAACAAAGGTGACCTCCTATAAACAAGGAGAGTGTTTGATTGGGTTGTTCAGACAACGCTGCGGGTCACCGCCTGATGCTTGCGTCGGTGGTTACGCAAGTTTGACGTCAGGAGTTTGGAATCATTTTACGTTACAGCGCCCCTGATCTCGCTTCGAAAAGTAAGGAGCTTCTTTTGAGTTATCATAAATTGTTTCTTTCCTGATTTCATTTTTTTTCCTTGAGGTAGTTATTCAAGCTCGTTTCTTTTCCATTGCCGCCACCCATGCCATTGTCTCAGCCTCTCTCACTGCCGTGCACCTGACTATATCGGTCGCATACATGCTGGTAAGCTTCGTAGTTCATTTCCTCCACAGTGAGTCAATGTTTTGCCTGTACAAATACCGAAACACCCCCCCCCCCTCCCTACCCATATCTTCCATATTCCTCAGTCGTTCTTCAATTACTCTGAGCCTCCCGTACTTCAGAATTTTTTGCAGCCCACAACACCCTGCACAGCTTCATTAGTAGTCTTCCCGTGAGCGCCCAATGCGAGGCGTGCCACTGACCTTTGGTTGCCATCGTGTCCTGAGTGTAGCCCTGACTTCAAGCAAACAACTGCATTTCCAAATGTAAGCCCTGAAACCTTTACACCTTTCCACATTACCGGAGCGCCTCGTGGACTGTATACTCGCGGACTGAATCCTTTCCCTCGCGGAATACTACACCTCGGGGACTGAATACTCTCAACAACAGGTGCCACCTCTCGGCGTGCACTGCGGGAATCGGCGGACTAGCGTGTGTTTATTTGTATGTGGTGCTTGTTTGTGCCGTTGCTACTCACGGTTTGAGTGAGTAGCAAAGATGTACAAAAGCTCCTCGTCAGGGCGGCATTGTGCCGTCGTCGGCATTCTTGATATAGGAAAGGGGCGAGTGCCAATTTTTCAAAATTACGCTTGGCTTTACACTCTTTGCAATAGTTGAAGGCGAAATCGCGGTGCAAATTTAGGCATGCATTGAGTTATACATTAGGTTACACTAGGTTACATTACCAAATGATAGAATTTCGCTACATGTAAAACTCAGTGTGGAGCATACCCGCATATCCCGGACTTGGGTATGGAGGTATGCGTCCCACGTGATCGGGTATATGCATTTACATAGGGCCACGTGACATTCTTTTTTTTTGCCATCCGGGGTGACGCCAAGTTTTCGGCAAGGTCAGTGCCAACTCTTTAAAGGACACCTCCGCATGAGACACATAAAAGTTTCGTCTTATTAACTGCTGAGGTTTTACACGCCAAAACCACGATATGGTTATCAAGCATGCCGTAGCGGACGGTTCCTGAAATTTCGACCACATGCGGTTCGTTAACGTGCACTGACATCGCACAGTACGCGGTCTTCTAGCATTTCACCTCCATTGAAATGCGGCTGCCGCGGCGGTATCGAATCTGCGTCTTTCGCGTAAGCAGCCGAGCACCGTAACCACTGCATCAAAGCGGCGGCGCCGAGCGATGAGTTTTCAAGAAATGAAACGCTAGGAAACCAGATCACGATTATTGTTGCGTGGCAGAAGGGCGCCCCAAGTATTCGTCTTTGTTTTGTCTTTTTTTTCTTAGAGTGTTCAAGCGCACTTTGGTCACGTATCGCGTATAGCCAACGAGGCTATCAGAGAAGCTTTCAGAGGCGGTTCAAAAGAAACAAACAGAGCTTAGCGGCAATATCGTTACTTTCATCGCATCCGTCACTCAGTAACTTTACACGAGGTTTTAACGCATTTCGATAACCGCTACTCTGTTTGAATAAGTTTGTCGAGGTACGAACTGAAATCTAGTTTTATACCTTGTGTGTGTTTACTTTTGTCAACAACTAAAGCTTCGCCACACATTGTCATGTCACTGCAAGGCTCTGTGACACCGCACAGCAACGTTACATGTAGCTGTAGTGCTAATTGGCACTACCCATCTTGCACCATGACTGGCACTTGTAAGAGCACTTAATCTAACAGATCTCGCTTTACGACGTGCGGAAATAAATGCATACATCTTCGGCAAACGAACATGCGTCGCCCTCACTGCGACCATGATACCGCGAAACTTTAGAAAAGTCAAGCGTGCCTCGATACGACGCGTGTTCTACTGCGTTCGTCATGCGTACATAATGCACAAGTTAAATGAGCATGTACTTATCAATTTAAGCGTCAGCGCTCCGATTCAAGAACAATTCATTGCCACCGCTCCTGCTTCTGCCAGTGCAGCGATCCGCGGTGCCCGCAGTACACAGCTAATGCTTGCACCGCGGCGCCACCATCGCGAGAAAATGGCGGCTCCGAAGAACGGCTCTGAATTTTAGTCTATACCTGCCAAAGAAACTGATCGAGGGAAAAAAAAACACCCGGTAGGGAACAGAAACAAATAAAGCTTACTCTCGCCCTCGGCGGCCAATTTGCCCGCATCGCATCTTGCGACACATCCGGAAAATAGACAAATAAATAAAATGCACGAATAGTATTTGTTACCCGTGCACTTTCCTTACATTCTCCCACGTTCTCTTATTGCGTGCAGAAGCTTAAAGCCGCCAGCCGCCGCTCAGTACGAACAGGGAGAGCAGCCATAGGGGAATAAAGTAACCCGTACGAAGGTTGTTGCAGTTTGTTTTTCATCACTCTTCTCCGCTGTACACTTTCTGTATATAAAACGACCCCCATATCGCAACGAAAAATAAATAGCCGCCACCATTACCGGAACACCAGCACCCTTATTTGCAATCCGTGTCATCATAGCTGAATACACAAATATGCGCGTCTTCGGGAGCAGCAAAAAAAAAAAAAAAAGAAAAGAAAAAGAAGAAAAAACTACGGCCTACATTGCACTCTGTGACAGCGGTGTACAGCTAAGCTGGTGCGGATGTTAGACAAGTTGTGTAACTGACGTCTTCTAACGTCATTGCACAAGCACCACAAGCGACGTACGTCACAAGCGCGCGCACAAGTGCGGAAGCGCAGGATACCCTCGTTCTTCTGGCCGTCCGCCAAGCGCAAGTGTCTTATTGTAATAAATTACTGTTTAAAAGTAAATTACGTCAGAATATTCGTAGATTACAACTTACATACAACCTATACACGCAAATGATAGCATCAGATCGTAATTCAAATATTAAAGAAAACACAATTGTATTACGCGGAATTTCTAACCCCTTTGCCAGCTGCCATGGCGGTGCTGTTGTCGGAGAGCGTTTGTCATATTGTCAATTAGGGTCGCAGCACACGCTGCACAACAGATGCAACGAGCCCAGCGCCCATGCCTAAAGGACAGTTGAAAAGAAAAGTTTATTTTCGAAAAGCCAAAGCGAACACACAGAGGACTCATACATTGCTGAGAGCAACGCTGATTTTAAGGCAGTACACTGGGAGGACTACTCTGTGCTCCTACAATCAAAACCATTACACACTTATATAACCGGACTAGCTGCACGCAAACCGTTCACAAAGAGACACGGGTGTTGCTAACACCCACAACAAAAGGTGGGTGCTGTTCGGCCCCTAAGCACAAACAAATTAGAACACTTTCACATCAGGAAAGACCACAGAAAGTCTTACCTTGCCACCTACCAGAGATACAAATGGATGGGACCTGTGCCGCAGGAACTCAAATTCGCCGTGTGAAACCAATTGGGTCTCTCGGAAGCTTAGTAAAATCTCTAGTCCCTGCCAGGATCATTGACTGGACGCCACCGCCCTCCTCCACCTCGGCCGACATAAGAAGACCAGCGAGCCATCAACACTTCAGTGGGCATGTCGGCTGGCCATCTGTCAACATCATGAAAACCCCCTTGCGTTTTTGACGTAGGTTAGTAATTCGTATTCAACCATCAAATCTAGCAACCGATTTTAACGTTTAACGGGTAACGTTTAGGGGCCTGTGTCACAGAAAATCCAGCGTAGGCGTCGGCATTGTCGCCCGTAGCCGAGGAAATCATCCCCAACCACGCAGGCCCTTCAAATATATTTTACTACTAAAGTTGCTCACACTTTGTCTTGCATTCTTCACAAAATTATTCCTCGGAATTTGGAGAGTGACCGCCCACAAACATCTGTCACGAAGCAAAACACCGACAGTGCATGCCTATTATTTTAAATCTTCCCAGGCTCAGGGCATTTAAATAAAGTTATTTGACTGACTGACTGAGTGAAATATTAAAGGTGCAAACAATAAAAGAAGGCCGGCCCAGGAAGGGGACGCGTTTCTACCAGAAAGCGCGCCTTCGTGCACAGCGTTCACCGCCAGCGTTTCCCGGTAAACGTTACGGTTACATAAGCTGCTGTTGCCTGGAAGTGTTAGAAACAGTCAAGGATCTTTTAATACTATCGCGTTCCACTCTTGAATGCAAAGCTTGAGCGTCCTCCAATTTTTGGTCCAGCTGACGAGCCCCAACTGTGTTTGCTGCTTTCTGTTGTGCATATGAAACAGTGTACTGTCCTGCTTATGCTTTGTGGAGACATAGAGCGTAATCCTGGTCCGAGCAAGGAACAGCTTTTACAACAGCTACTTGACGGTCAAAAAAGCATGCATCAAAGGTTTGACACAATAGAGGGAAAACTTAAGGACGTTGAGACGTCTCTGGATGCAGTGAAAGAATTTCGCGAGCAAATGACCGATATGGAAAGAACAATCCGAAATTTGGAAAGAAAGTTAAATGGCCACGAGGACCGAGGTAGAAGGAATAATCTAATTATATTTGGTATTCCTGAAAACACTCGGGAAGCGCCTGAATCTCTCGCATAAAGCGCGATTGATGATCTATTACGGAACAATCTGGGCTTGCAAGTACTATCTGTCGAAAGAACTGACAGATTGGGAACAAGCAAAACAGATAGACCACGGCCTGCGAAGCAGGAAGTTCGACCATCGCGAAAAATGATGGGCTCAAAAATTGCTTTCAGTTGAAAGGAAGCAGTATATCGATTTCTGAAGATTTTTCAGCCGCAACCAGACAGCTTAGAAAACGCCTTTGGGATAACACTGCTGACGTGAGACGTAATGGCAAAAAAGGGAGGTTGGTTCACGTTAAAGTTAAAATGGACAATGATTTGTTTGAATGGAACACTGCCGAAAGGAAAATAGTACCGCTTCATAAATACAAAAAAGCGAGTTAACAGCCAAAATGACAAAGAGGTTGCACAGAAGAACACTTTGTGTGTTTATAATAAATGCCCGCAGCATTGTCAATAAAACGGCGGACTTTGAAACTATTGTGATCACTAATAACCCGGATATATTCGTTATCACTGAAAGATGGCTGCACTGCGACATTAGTGACTCAAAAATTACACCAGTCAGGTATAAAATTTACAAGAAAGGTAGGGGCTCCCTCGGCGGTGGTGTAGCAATTATGTTTCGCGAATCTGTGACTGCGACGAGATTACCCGATATCGCGGACGTATGATGTGTTATAGTAAAATTTGTTTCAGGAGGTTTCCATCTTCTGGTTGGAGCATTCTATCGCCCACCAAGTTCACCAAGTGTTTTTTTTTAGAATCTTAATGAATTCCTGTGTGTACGTAGAAGCAGTAAGATCAATTTATTATTAGTCGGAGATTTCAATGTTTCAGAGGTCAGCTGGGCAGACGGGATCCCTGATGCACTTTCTGCTTCTGTTGAACCACTCGTTGACATCGTCCTCCTCCATGCTTTAACCCAACTCGTAAAACTACCTACGCGCGTGAGTGGAAGCAGCGCCTCAGTTTTAGATTTATTCCTCGATAACGATACACTGCTCAAGCGAAACCCGACAGTGCATCTTTTTGAGGGACTAACGGATCATAACATGACTCGTCTCACAATCGCAGTTAACGTCGTGCCTGAAAAACAGAGAAAAGAGGCTATTCTCTTGTTTGCACACGCCAGCTATGTCGACATACTGGATACATGAGATTGTTCACTTGCTATTTGTGTCGCGGTAGGAATCAAGCAACATATCTGTCGACAGCCTGTGGTGTTTTTTCGAAGAAACAGTCTGGCAATGCATGAACGATTTTGTCCCTTGGAAGCGGAGACAGCGTCATAATACGATGACAAAAGGTATTGGTCTACTGCGAAGGAAAGTAAAAAAGGCAAGTAGGCAGCACCGGTGACGCCCGTCTGCTCATAGTGCCGATAATTTATCTGAACTGCAACTCAACTGAAGCACGTCATTGAGAGGGCAAAGGACTATTATCAAAGTGTGTATTTAAAACGTTTTCTTTCTGCATTCCCTGAAAACTCTGGAGACACCTATCTGCAAAGGAATAAAAATCTATGACGAGTGTCCTAATTAACGGTACGGCTAGAACTGATGAGAAGGAAATGGCTGATGCGCCTTAGAATTACTTCTGCTTGGTCTTCACTGACGCTTGTGGTATCGTTCCACATTTTTGACGATTAAAGTACCACCCATTGATGACATCACTAGAGGCCGGATCTTTAGGCATTAAAAAAGCGCGTTTTAGGCGCCAAAAATAGGCAGTCAAAGCAAAGTTTTAGGCCTCCAACGTCAAAAATAGGCACAATAAATTTTTACATAAATGCAATAATTTCAAACGAAGACGTGCGCGACCTGTATCTACGACAGAAAAACAAGAATGTTATTGTTTATGATGGCACAATAGCGCCAACAGTTGAACATAGCCGTGCAATTGTCCCATAAAACTGCTGGACTAATGACCACCATTTGGCGTAATTCAACAAGCACACTGCTCATGCTCATATTCATGTTCAATGGCCACTGTACTTGAGCGTTGCATAAAGTGAAGCAAGCATGAAAAAGAATACTTGAAAGCTGGGAATACTGATTAAAAAAGCGCTACTTTATGCCTGCCTGACGCAATTTAATAAAGACAACAACAACAGACAAATAATAAATGCAAGAGAGACTACAATTTATTAAGAAATTAACATGTTCTTACATGAGGACTGTTAGGTACAACTCTGGCAATTTTCTCATATACAATGACATTATCGGAATTGTACAGGCAAAACGCCCCACACTGCCAAATACACTTCC